>NC_057812.1:284287397-284511336 GCF_018294505.1 Triticum aestivum | reverse complement strand
ACTCGCGACTGTCCTGGGGGGGGGGTCGTGCGCATGGGGGTAGGAGCTCGTGGGCACGGGGTCCCGTGCGCACGATAGAGGTCCGTGGGCACGGGTGTCCAGAGAGTTTTCGGGGGGCCGTGCGCACGGGGTCTAGGGTCCGTGGGCACAGGGTGCGCGGAAATTTCGCGATTTCGTGGCGGAAATTGGAGATTTCTTGGGCAAAATTGGGGAGATTTTGGGGATGGATGGAGGGGAAAAGATGGGGGAAAGCTAGATCCACTTGAAACCAAGAAAATCCATGGATCAAATCCAACAAAACATCATCAAAACCAACAAATCACAAAAAAAATTGGGGCTATTTTTGGTGGGGAATTTTCGAATTTAGGACGAAATCAACAAAACTAGGCTAGAAAACAAAGAGGGGGGCTCCAATTTCGTGAGAACCCATGGCTCATGATACAAAAATGGTGTAGGGTGGAACCCTAAGTGAAGATCTTTCACGAATTGGAGGGGGAATCCCCAAGAACAAGATGAACACAAGAGGAAAAACAAGAGGAAACACTCAATTGACTAGATCCAATCACACCTATGCTAGATCCAAGAACATACAAGAGGTAACAATGATCCAAGAACAACAAAGGAAAGATACAAGATACTAGTTCATCCCAATCCTATGAGGAGAGAGGTCTTGATGATCCTATGATGGGGATCCTTCCCACATGTGGGGTCTTGATATTGGTCACTCCAAGAGGAGGTCTTGATCTCCTAGTGGAGTGGATCCATGGAGCAAAGCTCTCATATGTCTATCATATCCTTTGCTAACCCTAACAAATGGTCTAGGTACGGAATATATAGGTGGCTGGAGGTGAGGGACGAGGTGGATGATGAGGAGGCCCAAACAGCAATCACAGCTGTCCATCCCGTAGGGCCCGTGCGCACGGGGTAAGTTGGGCCCGTGCGCATGGGGGTCCCATGGGCACGATACAGGCCCGTGCGCACGGGGTGCTCCGGCGCTAGCTCTCTGTGTAGCCCGTGCGCATGGGGTCTTCGAGGCCCGTGGGCACGGGGTCACCTGGGAGGTAAAGAGATGATCTTCGTGCACTCCTCCTTCTTCCTTGTGGCCTTGGGGTCCTTCTCCTTGGCCTCCGGGAAGCTCCTTAGCTGCTTGGCGGCGGTCGCCCTCGTAACCTAATGATGCACAATGTTCCGTGGTGAGGTAGCGACCAAGTCCCATAGGTATTCATGTAAATCTTGAAGAGGAGCGGGTTCACATTAAGTCCGGTAGGTCCGCTTGGGGCTTGATGTGCTATGAAGGTGTAGATGGAGATGAACGTAGGATGCTCCGCATCACAGAGTGTCACTAGTATGACTCTACTTTACTAGCTCGTTAATCAGAGATGCTTATGTTTCCTAGACATAGACATGAGTTGTCATTTGATTTACGGGATCACATCATTAGGAGAATAATGTGATTGACTTGACCCATTCTGTTAGCTTAGCACTTGATCGTTTAGTATGTTGCTATTGCTTTCTTCATGACTTATACATGTTCCTATGACTATGATATTATGCAACTCCTGTCTACCGGAGGGACACTTCGTGTGCTACCAAACGTCACAACGTAACTGGGTGACTATAAAGGTGCTCTACAGGTGTCTCCGAAGGTACTTGTTGGGTTGGCGTATTTTGATATTAGGATTTGTCACTCCGATTGTCGGAGAGGTATCTCTGGGCCCGCTCGGTAATGCACATCATCATAAGACTTGCAAGCATTGAACTAATGAGTTAGTTGCGGGATGATGTATTACGGGACGAGTAAAGAGACTTGCTGGTAACGAGATTGAACTAGGTATTGAGATACCAGCGATTGAATCTCGGGCAAGTAGCATACCGATGACAAAAGGAACAACGCATGTTGTTATGCGCTTTGACCGATAAAGATCTTCGTAGAATATGTAGGAGCCAATATGAGCATCCAGGTTCTGCTATTGGTTATTGACCGGAGGCATGTCTCGGTCATGTCTACATAGTTCTCGAACCCGTAGGGTCCGCACGCTTAAAGTTTCGGTGACGATTGTATTATGAGTTTTTGTGTTTTGATGTACCAAAGGTAGTTCAAAGTCTCGGATGTGATCATGGACATGACAAGGAGTCTCAAAATGGCCGAGATATAAAGATCGATATATTGGACGACTATGTTCGGACACCGGAATGGTTTCGGGGAGTTCCGGACATATACCGGAGTCCCGGGGGGTTATCGGAACCCCCCGGGGAGTTTAATGGGCCTTAGTAGAGAAGAGGAGGGGCGGATAGTTCAGGCTACGCGCCCCCCCTCTAGTTCGAATTGGACAAGGAGGGGGGGGGGCGCCCCTTTCCTTCCTCTCTCTCCTTCTCGTCCTTTCCCCCCTCCTACTCCAACTAGGAAAAGAGGGAGTCCTACTCCCAGTGAGAGTAGGACTCCTCCCTGGCGCGCCCTCCCATTGTCGGCCGCCTCCTCCCCCTGGTCCTTTATATATTGGGGCAGGGGGCACCTCTAGACACAACAATTGATCTCTTGATCTCTTAGCCGTGTGCGGTGCCCCCTCCACCATATTCCACCTCGATCATATCGTGGCGGTGCTTAGGCGAAGCCCTTCATCGGTAGCAACATCATCACTGTCATCATGCCGTCGTGCTGAAGGAACTCTCCCGTGAAGCTCTGCTGGATCGGAGTTCGCGGGACGTCATCGAGCTGAACGTGTGCTGAACTCGGAGGTTCCATACGTTCGGTACTTTGATCGGTTGGATCGTGAAGACGTATGACTACATCAACCACGTTGTGCTAACGCTTCCGCTTTCCGTCTATGAGGGTACGTAGACAACACTCTCCCCTCTCGTTGCTATGCATCACCATGATCCTATGTGTGCGTAGGAATTTTTTTGAAATTAGTACGTTCCCTAACAGTTTCTCTCGAAAGAAGTGAGTGGGAGGAAAGTAGAACTTGATGAGGTAATTGTACCTTCTCCTGAATTGGAAAATAGTTCATCACAGAAATCAGTTCCAGTGATTCCTTCACCAATTAGTGAGGAAGCTAATGATGATGATCAAGAAACTTCAGATCAAGTTACTACCGAAGCTTGTAGGTCAACCAGAGTACGATCCGCACCAGAGTGTTATGGTAATCCTATTCTGGAGGTCATGTTACTTGACCATGACGAACCTATGAACTATGAGGAAGCGATGATGAGCCAAGATTCCGCAAAATGGCTTGAGGCCATGAAATCTGAGATGGGATCCATGTATGAGAACAAAGTATGGATTTTGGTTGACTTGCCCGATGATCGGCAAGCCATAGAGAATAAATGGATCTTCAAGAAGAAGACCAACGTTGGCGGTAATGTTACTATCTACAAAGCTCAACTTCTTGCGGAAGGTTTTCGACAAGTTCAAGGAGTTGACTATGATGAGACCTTCTCACCCTTAGCGATGCTTAAGTTTGTCTGAATCATGTTAGCAATTGCCACATTTTATGATTATGAAATTTGGCAAATGGCTGTCAAAACTGCATTCCTTAATGGATATCTTAAAGTAGAGTTGTATATGATGCAACTAGAAGGTTTTGTCGATCGTAAAGGTGCTAACAAAGTGTGCAAGCTCCAGCGATCCATATATGGACTGGTGCAAGCCTCACGGAGTTGGAATTTATGCTTTGATAGTGTGATTAAAGCATATGGTTTTATACAGACTTTTGGAGAAGCCTGTATTTACACGAAAGTGAGTGGGAGCTCTGTAGCATTTCTAATATTATATGTGGATGCCATATTGTTGATTGGAAATAATATAGAATTTTTGGATAGCATAAAAGGATACTTGAATAAGAATTTTTCAATGAAAGACCTCGGTGAAGCTGCTTATATATTGGGCATCAAAATCTATAGAGATAGATCAAGACGCTTAATTGGACTTTCACAAAGCACATACCTTTATAAAGTTTTGAAGAAGTTCAAGATGGATTAGTCAAAGAAAGGGTTCTTGCCCGTGTTGCAAGGTGTGAATTTTAGTAAGACTCAAAGCCCGATCATGACAGAAGATGGAGAGAGAATGAATGTCATTCCCTATGCCTCAGCCATAGGTTCTATAAAGTATGCCATGCTCTGTACCAGACCTATTGTATGCCTTACCATAAGTTTGCCAAGGGAGTACAATAGTGATCTAGGAGTAGATCACTGGATAATGGTCAAAATTATCCTTAGAGGACCAAGGAAATATTTCTCGGTTATAAAGGTGGTAAAAAGCTCATCATAAAAAGTTACGTTGATGCAAGCTTTTACACCGGTCTGGATGACTCTGAGTCTCGATCTGGATACATATTGAAAGTGGGAGCATTTAGCTAGAGTAGCTCCGTGCAGAGCATTGTAGACATAGAAATTTGCAAAATACATACGGATCTGAATGTGGCAGACCCGTTGACTAAACCTCTCTCACAAGCAAAATATGATCACACCTTAATACTCTTTAGGTGTTAATCACATAGTGATGTGAACTAGATTATTGACTCTTGTAAACCCTTTGGGCGTTGGTCACAGGGCGATGTGAACTATGGATGTTAATCACATAAAGATGTGAACTATTGGTGTTAAACACATGGTGATGTGAACTAGATTATTGACTCTAGTGCAAGTGGGAGACTGAAGGAAATATGCCCTAGAGGCAACAATAAAGTTTTTATTTATATTTCCTCATATCATGATAAATGTTTATTATTCATGCTAGAATTGTATTAATCGGAAACTTAGTACATGTCTGAATACATAGACAAACATAGTGTCCCTAATATGCCTCTACTTGACTACCTAGTTAATCAAAGATGGTTAAGTTTCCTAACCATAGACATGTGTTGTCATTTGATGAATGGGATCACATCATTAGAGAATGATGTGATGGACAAGACCCATATGTTAGCTTAGCATTATGACCGTCTAGTTTTATTCTATTGCTTTCTTCATGACTTATACATATTTCTCTGACTATGAGATTATGCAACTCCCGAATACTGGAGGAACACCTTGTGTGCTATCAAATGTCACAACGTAACTAGGTGATTATAAATATGCTCTACAGGTGTCTCCGAAGGTGTTTGTTGAGTTGGCATAGATCGAGATTAGGATTTGTCACTCTGTGTATCAGAGAGGTGTCTCTAGGCCCTCTCGGTAATGCACATCACTATAAGCTTTGCAAGCAATGTAACTAATGAGTTAGTTGCGGGATGATGCATTACGGAATGAGTAAAGAGACTTGCCGGTAACGAGATTGAACTAGGTATGATGATACCGACGATCAAATCTCGGGCAAGTAACATACCGATGACAAAGGGAATGACGTATGTTGTTATGCGGTTTGACTGATAAATATCTTCGTGGAATATGTAGGAGACAATATGAGCATCCAGGTTCCGCTATTGGTTATTGGCCGGAGATGTGTCTCGGTCATGTCTACATAGTTCCCGAACCCGTAGGATCCGTACGCTTAACGTTTGATGATGATTTGTATTATGAGTTATGTGTTTTGGTGACCGAAGTTTGTTCAGAGTCACGGATGAGATCACGGACATGACGAGGAGTCTCGAAATGGTCGAGAGGTAAAGATTGATATATTGGACGAAGGTATTAGGACACCGGAAAGGTTTCGGGACGTTTCAGCTATTTATCGGGGAAACGAGGGGTTACCGGAACCCCCAAAGAAGTTATGGGCCTTAATGGGCCATAAGGGAGTAGGAGAGGGCAGCCCACAGGGTACCCCCCAAGGGTAGTCCGAATTGGACTAGGGCGAGGGGGGGGGGGCGGCCTTCTCTTTCCTTTCCCTCTACCTCTCCTTCCCTCCTTCCCCCTCTTGGAATAGGAAAGGGAGTCCAACTAGGATGGGGAATCCTAGTTGGACTCCCCCTTGGCGCGCCCCCTCATGCCCGCCGACCTCCTCCCTCTCCTCCTTTATATACGTGGCCAGGGGGCACCCCAAAGACACATCAATTGTTCTTTAGCCGTGTGCGGTGCCCCCCTCCATAGTTTACCACCTCGGTCATATTGTCTTAGTGCTTAGGCAAAGCCCTACGCGGATCACATCACCAACACCGTCGCCACGCCGTCGTGCTGACGGAACTCTCCCTCGACTCTCTACTGGATCAAGAGCTCGAGGAACGTCATGGTGCTAAACGTGTGCTAATCACGGAGGTGCCGTACGTTCGGTACTTGGATCGGTTGGATCGTGAAGACGTTCGACTATATCAACCGCATTACATAACGCTTCCGCTTTCGGACTACGAGGGTACGTGGACACACTATCCCGTCTCGTTGCTATGCTTCTCCTAGATATATTTTGCATGATCGTAGATTATTTTTGAATTACTACGTTCCCCAACAACCACCACCCTTGGTCCAGGTTCCTCCATGAAGGCCGGAGTGGAGAGATCCGCCGCGAGAGACGAGATCCGGCACCGCGCGGCCGACGTCATCACCCAAGCCCGCCGTCGACCGATCCCGCCGCTGCCGGGAGGCTGCACGTTGCTGGGAGTCCGACACCCATGGATCTGGGCACCCATGCTCCGCTGTGAGTTCGCCGCCTCCGAGATCCGCCACACCGTCGGGATGGCCGCACCCTATGGATCAGGATGCCCGTGCCACCACAGATCCGGGAATGGGAGGAGAGACCCTCCGTCACCACCGTCGCACGCACGGGCTTTGCCCGACGCCGACCATCGGCAATGGCGAAGGGGGAGAAGGGCGCTGGAGGGTCTAGGCAGCGGCGGCGGAGCCCTCCCGAGTTGCCTGCGGGGGAGGCGACGCGAGATGGACTTGGTTCATCATGAGCAATGCTACATCTACGAAGGGCTTCTTACGTACCTTACATATGGAGTGATTTGGCAGTCTTTAATTGGGCTTTAGTGGGGGCCCATCCTGAAAATCAGAGGGAGATGTTTAGTTAGAGGCAAAGGTAGTTTATGCAGGTACCCCTAAAAAAGGTAGTTTATGCACGTTACGTAAAAACCTTACGTAAGTCTAGCATTTTGTCAAAACTTTCAGTACGTTTCTTTTATCTTATGCAAACATCTCTCTCTCTCTCTCTCTTTGACACACACACATCTACCATATTCATTGCAAAATACGTGATGATTTAGAAATGGATATATTTTTCAAGGTGTAACTTTGGAGTTGTAAGTACACCAACCAAATTTACTTGCGATCTGCATGTCAGCTTGATCAATTATCTGTAGTTATATACCACCCTATTATTTACTTTATTTTTGAGGAAAATGTATCTATTATAAAAGTTCTTCAAAATTACAAAGCATCTAGACATAATAAAAATAACATCAGGATTCCAAAACTACCATACAACTACTACAACCGTCAGAACATGCCGCTGTCACCGCTCCCCTACTGAAGCCGTCTTGACCTTGTTGATGACAACCGGGAAGTCTTGGTCCCCATGCCCCTAAGGACCAGAGCCCTGGAGCCGCAGTCGTTGCCGTTGAACCCTTGCATAGATCTGAAGCATCTGACACCAAATCTCGCCACATGACGAGAAATCCTAACCTCACCGCCCTAAGGAGATGATAGGAATCTACGCTGGAGCTCCATCGACTACGTCCAAAATGATGAACTCGAGGAGGATCGAAACCCGGAATACAAACTCGAAGAAGCAGCGCCGCCATCTGCCCAAGCGCCGCACCTGTGAGGACTAAGGAAACCTAACATAAACTAGTACCTGGAGTGGATGCACCGGGATTCTCCGCCCCGCCACCAGCCGCCGGAGTGTCAGGCAGAGGGGAGATGAATCCACGGGCTTGCTGATGAAGTCTGGAGGAAATATTTTCCCTAGCCTCCTAGGGTTAGGGGAGGAAACGAGAGAAAGTTCTTGGGAAAAAAATCTAATAAGTAATTTAGCTACCACTTTATCATTTTGTGCATGACTATATAGATTAATCCATTTTTGCATGTAAAATTCAAGCATTAACTTGATGTATTACTCATGTATACATTTGGATCCATCTTCTATGAATAAAACTACAATTTCAACAACTCAAGAACCAACACAGCCTCAAATCATTTGTCTAGTAACCAACTCTCGTTTATTGTTGCTTATGCTGGTGCCTAGTCATTATTTAGGCTATCGCCCCTAATAAATTTGTACGCTCCCGATAGTAGTAGTTTTGATCATAAGATGTGAAGAGGAGATTTTCATTGGTTGCTTTTTTCTACATTCCTAGTGTGTATCTATATGTTGCATATAGATTATAAATACGAAAATGATAAATCCGGAAGGTTCGGGATTTAACCGTGGGGAATCGAACATTTTCAATGGCATTTTAGTGACGCGAGAATGACAAGTTTAGTTGATATGCACACGGTAACTTTCTGGCAAAAGATACACTAAAAACGGATTTGCAATTCACTGCAAAAAATGGATTTGCAATGCTTGCCAGCTAAACTTGTCATCCTCGTGTCACTAAAATTGCCATCAGAAAAGTTTGAAATCCCGAATGTTCGGGCGTTATTGGGGTCCTATAAATACATAATGATGATAAAATGTTTAAATCAGGCATAACATGTACTTATAGTTCAATTAACGCTTAACATGTAGATTTTAAAATATCATGCTAGATATATCTAAGTGCAACTATGAACATAAATATATTTTTATTTATCTAGCTATACTTATGAAAGAACTATCAAGTATGCTTTGTTTATGTAAAATTATGAATATCTAACAGATACTCCCGGTGTTATGACCGTCATATTAGGGGCTTAGCCCAGTGGATTGTGGCCCAACACTACAAGAAATATGTCAACTTGCGACCATCACTATTGGTCACTGAAAGGTCATTGTTTTTTATTTGCGATCTTTTTGTGACAAAAACAGAAGGTCAAAAGCTGGCAGTTGTAAACTGAAATTAACGACCTTCTCTGTCAGAAGGTCGTGGAATTCCATGACCAAAACAAAAGGTCATTAATTCTATGACTTTCTATTTTGGTCGCTAGCTGTCTGCCCAGGCCACGTCAGATCTGACGTGGCAAAATTGCAACCAATTGAAAAGGTCGTTGATAAGATTCAACCCGGTCCGATTGGGTGTCTATATGGGCCGAGCCCAACAATTCAACCCATTTATATAAAAAAATCTGCCAATTTTTGTTAGCTACCTGGGCCTGGACCAACAATTCGGCCTTTTATTTATTTCTGGGCCGTGGCCTTTTAACATTGTTTGGGCCATTATATTTTGAAGCTGGTCCCACTTGTCATCATCTCACACATTGGGCCCACTTGACAGAAATTTCAAAACTTCTCAGATTATTTTCATAAGTGGGTCCCACGAGTCAGGTTTCCATTCCACACATTTTCAAATCACATACATAATCAGTATTTCAGATAGAATAATACAAATGTAGTTCATCAAATAACACTAAGTCTACTACAATCTGTACATAGTCTATTACAACCAAATATGCCTAATGTTACAATATTACAATATTTACAGTCTATTATAGTCAAACATAAGAGACAACTCTTTGCTGAGTATACGGCTTCAAACTTCAAATTTCGTAGACCTGGAGCTCCTGTAAAAGAGTGGACACATAGGCTACCAGCATTAGAGTCGCTATTATTCCTGGACTATCAAAAAAAAACATATTGAAAGAGATCTCATAGAAATGTAGATTTATGGACCAAATATATGATAAAGAAACAGATTCAGCCAACTTCAAAGACCTAGATGTTTGTGATGCATCTTCACAGAACCACAAGAACACTAGATATACTATAATATGAATCCAGGAGACCAAAAGAGTATCAATCAGTAGCAGGTATATAGCTAGTAGACTACTACTAGACATCATGGACACTTGAACCATAACATGTCCAACAAGGAAACAAAAAATGGGACAAGTACTAATTCTGGATAACATGTCCAGGAAGGCCATCCAATGGTTTCAGCTACATCCTAATAAACCAACGACACTCTAATACGACTAATTACCAGTAGTAAATCAAATAGCCAGATGAAGCACCAGCACTTGATCATCAACACAACAGTCGACAAGGACTCAACCACGGCACAAAAAACATTGAAATCCTAACTAACACATGAAATAGAGCATGGTTGTAGCATAGCAAAGGGAGGAGCTCACAGTGGTGGTTTGTGCAGCCGATGTCGAACAGCCTCTGTTCGTCGCTTGCGAGCACCATGCACCTTGGTTGGCCATGAAGCCCTTTTCCTCTGCTACACGGATGAAATCCAAAGCATCGCTGTTGCACATGGATAGGAGGAGTCAGAAATTTTGAGATCAACCTCTAGCCACATTGTTGTGTATAAACCAGTATAGAATAAAGCACATGAAGTTAGTACATGCTACCAGAACAATACTATGCCCATCAAGAACAACAGAATAAACGCATTTCAGGCATTCTAATGTCTGGAGATCTGCTTCCAGAAACCCACTATGCAAATCCCAAAACTAGACTGTAAAGTACTTGATGAGATATCAACTACTGCTACTACTAAAGCATGTGTAAGATGTTGGTTAACATCATCATAACAAGTTGAACCTAGCACCTAATCATCGATCAACCACCAAACAGTATGAAGCAAAAGCAAAACCAACCTAATTGTTCAGCCCCCCAGATTGATAATATTAGATTTGTTGGCGTGAGACAAGAAGGATAGAACATCATACAACAATATTTTTTTGTGCCCGCAGCGGAACAGTTGTAACATCCCAAATTTTCAATTTGGAATGTTATACATAGTCATCCATGCATATCATATTTTATTTGCATTTCGTCTCGCGATCCTCAAAATCCTAAGCAACTCAAGGACCCTCGGAGATAGAGTTGGGGATTTCCCGGTTTTCATATTTGATTTTTATCAAATATTGAAACGAGGATTTGGTTTTAATTATTTTTCTCCGAAAATAATTCATATTAAAATATATGAGAGGAGATAATATGACTTCTCCAAGATAATTGAAATATTAGAGGAAAAATATTAAAATCAAAAATTTGTTTTATTTGGATTTTATTGCAATTTTGTTCGCATTAGAAAAATTGCATATTTTTCAAAATGACATTTTAGGGCCAAGAAAATGTTCATCTCGTTCTAAATATTTTATTTAGACGGTGAAAATTTATTTAGGCATTTTTAGATTTTTTATTTATTTTTCTAGGATTTTATTTCGGTCGGTGAAACTATTTAAAAAAAGTTCCGCGCCCGACTGTGCCTAAGGCCCAGACGAGCGAGCCCGGCCGTCGCTGCCTTCCCCGTCGCGCGCGCCGCCGCCGACCGACTCAGACGAGGAGTCCGAGCCGGACTCCGCCACCCCGCCTTGGCCCCTCCTCCAAGCCGCCGCCGCCCCGCCTCTTTTTATACGCCGCCCCGCCCCCCAACACCACCCCGCCACCGCCGCACACACCGCCTGCAGCCGCCGCCGCCCCGCGCCACGCCGCGCCAGCCGCCGCCGCCGCCGCCCGCAGCTACCGCCGCCACCGTGCCGCGCCTCGCCGCCGCCCGCGCCTGCCACCGCCGCCGCCACCCGCACCTCGCCCGCCTGAGCCCCTCGCCGGAGGTAGCCGCCGGTTTTTTTATAAAAAAACCGTCTGGTTTTTTTAATCCCTAGATTCGTTTTTTTTGGTTTCGCCGGTTTTTCTCGGTTCTCTAGCTAGTGGACGTTCGTCCATACATTCGTTTTAACGAACGGTTCTTCGCCCGTTAGATATAGCTAACTAACGCTCATTCGTTAGTCTGTTCATCAGTTTTCTTTTTATCGGATTTATTTCCGCGATTTCTGATCCGATCTTAGTTTCTGTTTATCTTTTCGCTCGTTAGTCGCAATCAGGCGATTCAAGCACCTAGATCTTCGTCTCGAGACCCTCTTTTCGTTTAACCAACTTAAATAAGTTTTTTCTACTGTAAAATTTGACCTAGGTTTAGATTAGTCAACGAATATTTGCTCTTTCGCCGTTTGAGTTTCGTTGCTCCGTTTGATTTGATTCTTTTTGTGAACCGAAGTTCTTAAGTTGAACTTTCTGGTCAATCTCTTTTATTTGAGTTTTGCTTGCGCATCTTTGCTTGTTGCTTATGTAAGTTATTATTTGTTTGCGATAGAACACCCGGAGTGCGAAGCGTGCTACTACGAGTCCCTAGGTTTCGCAGACCGTCAGCAAGGTAAGTAACACTTTGATCATATCCCTTTTATCACCCAGTTTTTATGCATTAGTTCCAATCCTCAAACATTGCATGATTAGGATGTCATTAACATGTGGGTTTTGAAGTAGTTGATGAGGTAGAACCTATTACCCCTGTTACATTCGAACCCTGGGAGTTACTTCTACGCTGCTTATATTACTATGCTATGCTATGCTCGTGGACGTGGTTTGGGTTTGAGTGAAATCCATGACAGATGTGAGATTGTTAATTAATGGTTCAACTTAAGGTGGCAACTTAAATTAACATCTGGGTGGACTAAGGCACCTGCAGTACCCAGTGTTGCCTGTATTTTTTGGAAATCTCGGAGTACCCGTGTGATCTTCCTATGGACCGTCACCCAGGCTCAAAGGGAACTGAGATGATTCATGCTAGAAACTTCCGTGTGCAGCCACAAGCTATTATGGGCTCTAGCATAGTTGAGTAAGTTACATGAAGCTCTTGAAGAGGCAGATCAGCAGGTAGTGGGATGTAGGTTTGGTATGGTCTGTCCGGAGTAGAGAGTTAATGCTTCTGAAAGACTGTGTCTCGGTCATCCGTTTCTCAAACACCTTGTAGTGCGAGAAAACTAACGGAGGCGATCGAGTCTTGTGGGGAAAAGTGCGCAAACCTCTGCAGAGTGTATAATCTAATCATGGTTAGCCGTGTCCCCGGTTATGGACAATTCTTGAGTATCTGGTATTTGGGTTATCACATGTATCTCATCATTCTTAATTAATATTGTTGGGATGTTAATCAATTTAATTGGGATTGAGTTGGAGGAACCTTCTCAATGATGTTTCAACTACCATGATAGTTAAATTAAAATCTATTCCTTTGTTGTAGGAAAAAATTGGCTTTTCGCAAAAACTATAACCATAGAGCTTTTCACCAGCCAAATATGCATGTAGTGATAGCATTATTCTGTTCTTGCTCTACTGTGTTATTTTGCCAGCATATTCCATGTGTTGACCCGTTTTCGGGCTGCAACGTATTATGTTGCAGACTTTTCAAACGAGGAGTAAGGTCGTTAGGTCGTTGCCGTGCAGCTCAGTTATGCCGTTGGAGTTGATGGACTCACTTTATCTTCCAAGCCTTCTGCTGTTATCGTATTAGATGGCCTTAAGCCATATTATTGTAATAAGTTCTCTTTTGAGACATTCGATGTAATAAGTGTGTGATTGCCACTCTGTTATAAATCCTTCGAGTACTGTGTGTGTCAGCATTACCGATCCAGGGATGACACTAAAGCACAGAAACTTGACTATCTGAGGTCGGGTCGCTACAAGATGATATCAGAGCACACGCTGAGTGTAGGACACGACCACTAAGATAAACCCTAAGTCACACTTATCTACTCATATCTGACTCCTCTCCATTTTCCACTCTTTAGGATGGCGGAGATGAAGAACAAGTTTGCACAACTGGATGAAGACACACATTTTGGACGCCACTTGAAGGAAGTCACTAGGTACTTGAACATTGGAATACCAAGCTTCACCGGAACATACAACGCCACTTTACCTGAAGAAGAGCATTGGATGGTTCAAGTACAAGCTCCAGGAAGAACGTTCTGACCAACTTCTAAACCCATAGAATTTTCTTTCGAAGCACCTACCTGGAGTCTAGGAAAGAGCATGGCAGCCCACATTACCATGGGACGCATTGGAGAAGTCTACACCAGGGAGCTTAAGGACACTATCTATCAAATATGTGGGCGCCGAGACGAGCAATGGGAAGTAATCAACACCAGGAAGGATAGATCCATTGCAGCTTTCATCTAGGAGCTAAACCAGCACATTCAACGTCAGGAGAACCAGATGTGCGCAGACATGATGGACTTGAAGAAGGCGAAGACTAGAATCATCGAGCTGGAGGAAGAACTCAAGTTTACACGCGATGGATATGAGGAGGAAATCAAGACACTATTGGAGAAGAATGACGACCTAGTTAAGAAGATCGGAGTATTCATGGGAGGACCAGCACCAATAGAAGAAGAAGAAGAACCCAAGGAGATACGCCCCGAGGACTACATCATCATCGATGACACCGATTCCGATCCTAGTGATGATGACTTTGAAGACAAAGCTGGAGCAGACATCATGGAGTCTTTCACCGATCAAAATTTCTAGATGACCACCCAATATTAGTAGTATTTTCCCCATGTAATTAGTAGTAGATGAGCACTTTTGCGATAGTCCTAGACCGTTTGTATGCCCTTGCTTGATTGATTGAGTGAAATGTTTGTGTTTGTCTCATGTGCATATGGGTAGTGTTTTCTCATTAGACCCCCTTTTCTATTCTGATCTCTTCCATCTAAACCCATCAGATGCCTCAGAGACGTGACACCGGTTTTGTTTTCCCACCGGAGCTCACCCAGTTGATCCAGCAACAGAATACTTTGATACAATTGCTAGTTCAGAAACAGGGCAACAACAACAACACCAACAACCCGCCACCAGTGGACAACCTAGCCCGTTTTCTAAGGTTACAGCCGCCGGTGTTTTCCAGTAGCACCGAGCCTATAGTTGCTGATGATTGGCTACGCTGTATTGGAAGGGGGTTGACCACCGCAGGTTGCACGGATGCTGAGAGGGTGCGTTTAGCCGCACATCAATTGGATGGACCTGCAGCCTCATGGTGGGAGAATTATACGGCCACTTTTCCTGTAGCCAATGTCACTTGGGACCAGTTTCAGCAAGCTTTCTGCATGGCCCATGTCTCAACTGGAGCTATGCAGATGAAGAAGCGGGAGTTCCGCAACTTATGCCAGGGGAACCGTACTGTGGCTCAGTACGTGGATGAGTTTAGCAAGTTATCTCGCTATGCCCCTGATGATGTGGCCACAGACGCCGCGAAGCAAGAGAAGTTTATGGAAGGGATGAATGATGAGATGAGCATGCAGTTGATGGTAGAAACCTTCAACAACTACCAGGAGTTGGTAGATAAGGCTCTTATGATTGAAGGGAAGCAACAGCAGATTGAGAGCCGCAAGAAGAAGTATGGACATGGGAAGTATAACACAGGAGCTCAGCAGAAGCCTCGCCTAACCCCGAACTCAGGAGGACTTGTTCATAACCATGGAGGTGACAACCACACTGGAGGAGGATCGCATAACCACAATGGTTCTAAGAATGGGAATGGGAACAGAACCAACAATAATCAGAACCGCCCCAATCCAGCCACACCCGCTAAAAGAGCTCTAAGTCACGTTACTTGCTTCAAGTGTGGGAAGACTAGACACTACGCCACAGAGTGCCCTGAAGGAAAGAATGGAAACGGAAATGGGAGTGCTGGAGAGAAGCCTAATCCATTCAACAAAGGACAAGTGAACCACGTTAACGTGGAGGAGGGTGAAGAGCAGCCGGACGTGGTAATAGGTAAGTTTTTGGTTAAGTCATTTACCTCTCTTGTTCTTTTCAATACTGGTGCATCGCATTCATACATATCAAGGGAATTTATGGATAAGTTTAAACTACCAACCCAAACCCTCAGGACCCCTCTATTAGTAAGCTCACCCGGAGTAGAATACATGGCTAGCCGATGGTGCGACCAGGTACCCCTAACCATTGGCACAGATGTTTTTCCGTACGACCTAATTATCTTGGAGTCACAAGGATTGGATGTGATATTAGGTATGGACTGGATGTCAAAGTTTGGAGGGAGTATTGACTGTGCTAGTAAGTCGATTTATCTTACCACCCCGGAGGGAAAAATGATTAAGTATGTGTCTAGGCATGTTCCTAGGAGGAGCCAAGTGAATGCCCTTACGGGAGTTGTTCAGGAGGAAGTGCCGGTAGTGAAGGATTATCCAGATGTTTTTCCAGAGGAGTTACCAGGCATGCCACCGGATAGAGACATTGAGTTTTTGATAGAGCTGTTGCCAGGAACAGGACCAATATCCAAGAGACCCTATCGGATGCCCGCAAATGATCTGGAGGAAATTAAGAAACAGATCATGGAGTTATTGGAAGAAGGATACATTCGAAGAAGTTCCTCACCTTGGGGAGCCCCTGTGCTTTTGGTGGAGAAGAAGGACAAATCCCTAAGGATGGTTGTTGATTATCGAGCCTTGAATGAGGTGACGATTAAGAACAAGTACCCACTGCCGATGATCAACGATCTGTTTGATCAGTTGCAAGGAGCTAAGGTGTTTTCAAAGATCGGCCTGCGATCAGGATACCATCAGTTGAAGATCCGTGAGAAGGATATACCAAAGACATCATTCACGACGTGTTATGGATTATACGAGTACACGGTCATGTCATTTGGACTGACTAATGCCCCTGCTTATTTCGTGAGCATGATGAACAAGGTGTTCATGGAGTATTTGGACAAGTTTGTTGTGGTGTTTATTGATGATATTATGATATACTCGAAGAACAAGGAGGAGCACAAGGAGCATTTGCTCTTAGTTCTCGAGAAACTCAGGGAACACCAGTTGTATGCTAAGTTTAGCAAATGCGAGTTTTGGTTGAAGGAAGTTGGATTCCTTGGACATGTTATATCAGGAGAAGGTATAGCAGTAGACCCCAGCAAAATTCAGTCAGTCACTGAATGGTTGGCACCCACCTCAGTTAGCGAGATCCGCAGTTTTCTTGGACTTGCAGGATACTACCGGAGATTCATTGAGAACTTTTCCAAGATTACGAAGCCAATGACTGAATTGTTAAAGAAGGATACTAAGTTTAAATGGACAGACGAATGCGAGGCAAGTTTCCAGGAGTTGAAGAAACAGTTGACTACAACACCAGTACTAACACTGCCGGATATACATAAGGAATTCCAAGTGTATTGCGACGCCTCTCGCTTAGGACTTGGATGTGTACTTATGCATGATGGAAGAGTTGTTTCGTATGCCTCATGACAACTAAAACCTCATGAGTTGAACTATGCCACGCATGATTTGGAGTTAGCAGCCGTAGTGCATGCTTTGAAGACCTGGAGGCATTACCTTATCGGAAACCGATGTGATGTATACATGGACCATACGAGTTTGAAGTACATTTTCACCCAGAAGGAACTGAACCTTAGACAGAGGAGATGGTTGGAGCTTATAAAGGATTATGATACGAAGCTACATTATCACCCAGGAAAGGCCAATGTTGTAGCAGACGCTTTGAGCAGGAAGAATTATGCTAATATCCTTGAAAGTAAGGGATTGCCGAAGCAGTTAGCAGAGAATATCATGGAACTTTGATTGGAGATTGTTCCTAGAGGATTCGTAGCAACAATGGAGGTCCAGTCGACATTGCTGGACAAGATTTGGGAAGCTCAGAAGGATGACAAGGAGATTGCCGAGATAAAGGAGAAGATGAGCAAAGGAAAGGCCAAAGGTTTTCGTGAAGATGAGCACGATACCCTATGGTTTGAGGACCGAGTTTATGTGCCCAATAACCAGGAGATCAGGAGGTTAATACTTAAAGAGACTCATGATTCACCATACTCGATACACCCCGGAAACACCAAGATGTATCTGGATTTGAAGGAACGTTTCTGGTGGACCGGTATGAAGAAGGATATTGCCGAGTATGTGGCCGTATGTGATGTATGTCAAAGAATGAAGGCAGAATATCAGAAGCCAGCAGGACTATTACAAAACTATGCTGATACCCGAATGGAAGTGGGATAAACTTGGCATGGACTTTATCACCGGATTGCCCAGGACAAAAGCATGATATGATTCCATATGGGTAGTAGTAGATCGCTTGACCAAAGTGGCTCACTTCATCCCAGTGAAAACCACTTATACCAGTGCAAAGTTGGCCAAGATTTATATGTCCAGGATCGTATGTCTGCATGGAGTTCCAAGGACCATCGTATCAGATAGAGGAACACAGTTTACTTCAAAGTTCTGGCATCAGTTACATCAGACTTTGGGAATAAGGTTAGAGTTCAGTATAACTTTTCACCCGCAGACGGACGGACAGACCGAGAGAGTCAACCAGATACTGGAAGATATGTTGAGAGCCTCTGCGCTAGATTATGGATCTAGTTGGGATGACAATTTTCCTTACGCAGAGTTTTCGTACAACAATAGCTACCAAGCCAGTTTGAAGATGACACCGTTTGAAGCCCTATATGGACGTAGGTGCAGAACACCTTTGATGTGGGACGAGGTAGGAGACCGACAATTGTTTGGACCAGACTTGATCAAAGAGTCCGAGGAGAAGGTTAAATTGATTCGTGATAGACTGAAGATTGCTCAGTCCAGGCAGAAGAGTTACGCAGATTCGAAACACAAGGAGGTAACATATGAAATTGGAGACAAAGCATATTTGCGAGTATCTCCCTTGCGAGGAGTGAAATGTTTTGGAGTTAAAGGGAAATTAGCTCCGAGATTTGTAGGGCCGTATTGTGTTTTGGAACGGATGGGAGAAGTCGCCTACAAGTTGGAATTACCCGAAGGATTGTTAGGAGTTCATGATGTGTTCCATGTTTCACAGCTGAAGAAGTGTCATGCTGAGATGGCCGATATACCGTTAAGAGATATAGTACCCTTGGAGGTAATTTAGTTGGACAGTGATTTGACTTACGAGGAAAAGCCAGTAAAGATTCTTGAGTTTGCCAGTAGAGTCACTCGCAGTAAAGTTATCAAGTTTTGCAAAGTTCAGTGGAGCCACCATACCGAGGATGAAGCCACCTGGGAATGAGAGGATGATCTTCGCAGAGACCACTCACACCTATTTTCTAGCCAACCCGAATCTCGAGGACGAGATTCATCTTAAGGGGGGTAGGTTTGTAACATTCCAAATTTTCAATTTGGAATGTTATACATAGTCATCCATGCATATCATATTTTATTTGCATTTTGTCTCGCGATCCTCGAAATCCTAAGCAACTCAAGGACCCTCGGAGAGAGAGAGTTGGGGATTTCCCGGTTTTCATATTTGATTTTTATCAAATATTGAAATGAGGATTTGGTTTTAATTATTTTTCTCAGAAAATATTTCATATTAAAATATATGAGAGGAGATAATATGACTTCTCCAAGATAATTAAAATATTGGAGGAAAAATATTAAAATCAAATATTTGTTTTATTTGGATTTTATTACAATTTTGTTCGCATTAGAAAAGTTGCATGTTTTTAAAAATTGCACTTTAGGGCCAAGAAAATGTTCATCTCGTTCTAAATATTTTATTTAGACGGTGAAAATTTGTTTTGGCATTTTTAGATTTTTTATTTATTTTTCTAGGATTTTATTCCGGTCAACGAAACTATTTAAAAAACAAGTTCCGCACCCGACGGGGCCTAAGGCCCAGCCGAGCCAGGCCGGCCGCCGCCGCCTTCCCCGTCGCGCGCACCGCCGCCGACCGACTCGGACGAGGAGTCCGAGCCGGACTCCGCCGCCTCGCCTTGGCCCCTCCTCCAAGCCGCCGCCACCCCGCCTCTTTTTATACGCCGCCCCGCCCCCCCACCAACACCACCCCACCACCGCCGCCCACGCCGCCTGCAGCCGCCACCGCCCCGCACCACGCTGCTGCCGTCGCTGACGCCCCGCCGCCCGCACCTCGCCAGCCGGAGCCCCTCGCCGGAGGTAGCCGTCGGACTTCGCCGCCGGTTTTTTTATAGAAAACCATCCGTTTTTTTTGAAACCCTAGATTCGTTTTTTCGGTTTCGCCGGTTTTTCTTGGTTCTCTAGCTAGCGGACGTTCGTCCGTACGTTTGTTTTAACGAACGGTTCTTCGCCCGTTAGATACAGCTAACTAACGCTTGTTCGTTAGTCTGTTCGTCAGTTTTCTTTTTATCAGATTTATTTCCGCGATTTCTCTGATCGCAATTTCTGATCCGATCTTAGTTTCTATTTATCTTTTCGCTCGTTAGTCGCAATCAGGCGATTCAAGCGCCTAGATCTTCGTCTCATGACCCTCTTTTCGTTTAACCAACTTAAATAAGTTTTTGCTACTGTAAAATTTAACCTAGGTTCAGATTAGTAAACGAAGTTTTTCTATTTCGCCGTTTGAGTTTCGTTGCTCCGTTTGATTTGATTCTTTTTGTGAACCGGAGTTCTTAAGTTGAACTTTCTGGTCAATCTCTTTTATTTGAGTTTTGCTTGCGTATCTTTTCTTGTTGCTTATGTAAGTTATTGTTTGTTTGCGATAGAACACCCGGAGTGCGAAGCGTGCTACTACGAGTCCCTAAGTTTCGCAGACCGTCAGCAAGGCAAGTAACACTTTGATCATATCCCTTTTATCACCCAGTTTTTATGCATTAGTTCCAATCCTCAAACATTGCATGATTAGGATGTCATTAACATGTGGGTTGGGAAGTAGTTGATGAGGTAGAACCTATTACCCCTGTTACATTCGAACCCTGGGAGTTACTTCTATGCTGCTTATATTACTATGCTATGCTATGCTATGCTCGTAGACGTGGTTTGGGTTTGAGTGAAATCCATGACAAATGTGAGATTGTTAATTAATGGTTCAACCTAAGGTGGCAACTTAAATTAACATCTGGGTGGACTGAGGCACCTGGAGTACCCAGTGTTGCCTGTATTTTTTGGAAATCCCGGAGTACCCGTGTGATCTTCCTATGGACCGCCACCCAGGCTCAAAGAGAACTGGGATGATTCATGCTAGAAACTTCCGTGTGCAGCCAAAAGCTATTATGGGCTCTAGCATAGTTGAGTAAGTTACGTGAAGCTCTTGAAGAGGCAGATCAGCAGGTAGTGGGATGTAGGTTTGGTAAGGTCTGTCCGGAGTAGAGAGTTAATGTTTCTGAAAGACTGTGTCTCGGTCATCCGTTTCTCAAACACCTTGTAGTGCGAGAAAACTAACGGAGGCGATCGAGTCTTGTGGGGAAAAATGCGCAAACCTCTGCAGAGTGTATAATCTAATCATGGTTAGCCGTGTCCCCGGTTATGGACAATTCTTGAGGATCTGGTATTTGGGTTATCACATGTATCTCATCATTCTTAATTAATATTGTTGGGATGTTAATCACTTTAATTGGGATTGAGTTGGAGGAACCTTCTCAATGATGTTACAGACTTTTCAGACGGGGAGTAAGGTCGTTAGGTCGTTGCCGTGCAGCTCAGTTATGCCGTTGGAGTTGATGGACTCACTTTATCTTCCAAGCCTTCTGTTGTTATCGTATTAGATGACCTTAAGCCATATTATTGTAATAAGTTCTCTTTTGAGACATTCGATGTAATAAGTGTGTGATTACCACTCTATTATAAATCCTTCGAGTACTATGTGTGTCAGCATTACCGATCCAGGGATGACACTGAAGCACAGAGACTTGACTATCTGAGGTCGGGTCGCTACAATAGTTAGGCAAAGTTGGGCAAGACTCCAAATCTTTCTACCAAAATGAGCATTATTCCACATCCATGTGCATCAACACAGCAGAAAAAGTTGTGTGTGTGTGTATTTAGATGTGAAGATAAAATGAGAACATCTGAGTTCAAACGACAAATATTAAAACAGCATCAGATTGAAACAACATATGTCGCAGAATTCAGCTACAAAATTGGATGAGGTGAATTGCCGAATTATATAGCCATAACATTACTGTCACCAAGATTCATAGTCCACCAAATCATTCAATAAGTGATATTACAGTCATGCCATGGTGATGTTAACACTAGGACATGACATAAAACAGAGCTTATTACAAAGGGAAATAACTGAACCTGGACATGGACACATGAGATAAATCAAGCAACAATACTGATCTAACTTTCACAAGCACATCTGTTCTCAAGAAGAATTCACAAAGACCATCATAAACAAGAACATATGGAAAGGCGGTTGTGTAGCAGTGCTATAGGAAAGGCGGTTGTTAGTATACTACATGGCGTTAACAAGAACATATGGATCAATAGGAATTAACAGCAGCAGAAATTAACCCTAGCTAATTGTCTTTCACATACCCAGTAACATAATATTATGTGCATTCGACAAAACTAACAGTCAGTCCAGAATATGATTCACAAAAAATAAAAGAGCAATATGTCCAAAAAATCACGTGCTAGATTAGGAAGCAAGTGACTATAGTGGGGTTGTCGGGGTTGAAAACTTAACACGTACAAATCATCAGTTTACAAAGTAGGCTATTGCATTACTGCTTGAAATAAAGAGCAGTAGCTACTAATAAGCTTATGCCATATGACAAACGAACTACAATTCATTGTGTAGGTAAGACTAAGTACCTACAAATTAAATGGCTAAGTACCAAGCTTCAGTTCTACATCTCTACATCTTCTATATTTACCAACCCACTTGTCCACAGACCAATTTAAAGTTTTTGTAGCTTAGGGGTTAAACCTAGGGGAGCAAAAGAAATAGACACATTTAGAAATGCTAAGTACTTGTGGGGTCAGCACTACAATTTTTTGTAATGCAGAAAAATGAGAGCCTTTGAAAGCTTTGATGAGGTGTATTAGGAAGCAAATGATGATCGATAACAAGGTATACCATATGAAAAATCAACTAGACTTCACTATGTAGGCACTACCAAGTAACAACAACCTAAATTCCCATCCCCACCCCTACCATCACAACCGTAATAACCTCCTCCCCAACAAATAGCCTCCCAAGAATCCAACCAAGGCCAGCTCAGCACAGCACACCGCACCACAGAGCAATAGCCATAGCCAGTAGCAATGGAGATAGAGTCAGTCAAGTGTGGGTGTTGTGGCATGAGGGAGGACTGCACCCAGGACAACATTCCGGCGATGATGTATCCCTCGACGGATCTGCATCCACAAGGCGAGGGGAGAGAAGGGGTCAGTTGTACAGAGATGTAATTTAGATAGGTAAATCGAAATAGAGAGACAATGGGGGAAGAGAGAGAGAGAGGAGGCCGACGAACCCTGGCCAGAAGCTGGAGTAGGAGCACGCTGTTGATGTTGGTGTCTTCCAAGACACCTCTGTCGCCCGCTCCGCCATGCCACAACCGAACCACATCGGAACCCTAGCCGTCAACGGAGCAAGAAACAAACCTGGACGTCGAGATCTGCAAGGGAGACAAGAAGAGGTGAGGAAGAGAGGAAGGTATGTGACGAAGAGGAGTGGAGAGACTCACCTGAGTCACCGGAGCCACGATGGCGACGTGCTAGCCACAACCCTAGCCGCTGGGAAGGGTTGCGCTTGGCCTCTGGAGGACGGGCGCGCCGGATCTGGCCCGATGGGAGGAAGGAACGGACGGAGGAGGTCACGGTGGTGTGTTGGGCTCGCCGGAGGATGCCGAAATCGGGCGGGATCTGGCCCATCGGTGGTGGGATTGGGCGCTGTTGGTGGCGGTGATGAGAATTGGTGCGAGGGAGAGGGAGGCACGAGGTGCGATCGGGCAGCCGCCGCAGACGCGCCCCCACGGCGGGGTGGTAGGTTGGTGCGGGGATCCGGAGGAGGAGGAGGCGGCCATGGTGAACAGTACGGGGTGCGGGGGCGGCGGGGTTGTGTCGATTGGATCTGGGGGATCGAGGCAAGGGGCAGAGGGAGGAGGGAGGGACGAGGTGGGCAGTGGGTGAGGAGGACGGCGAGGTCGACAGTGGGTGGGAGGAAGGGTTGCCACGCAGGGAGAGTACTGGATCTCCGTCATCCTTGGTTTAGGGGAGAGGTGGGGGTGAGATCGGGAGGGGGCGGCGGCGAGGAGATGGGGGATCTGAGCTAGGGTTTGGGCTGCGGGTGGGGTATCTCCTTTTTCTTTTTTCTGTAGATAGATGGATGGATGGATGTGGGATGGAGAGATGGATGGATGGATGGGCGCCATGTCATCGATCCGTAGGAATGGTTCTAATTGGTTCAGAAAACCAGTGATTTAAAAGAGTTTCCAAGTACTACTAAAACTAGAAGGATTTTGTGAAGTAGGTATCAAAAATATTTTGCAAAAGGGTACCACACAAATTTTCACTATAATTAGACCATATTTTATGGATAAGGACCAATTTTTACGCATTTCTGATCTTTCTAGCTATTTTTAATCATTTTCCGAGAGGCAAAAATGTTTTTTGTGAAGAACCTATCAAATATTTGTTGTAAAATTGGACTCCATCAATTTTCTCAAATACTAGTCCATATTTAATATACAATTGACCAAATGGTTGGGTGTCAAAATCTTTGACCCACCTCGTGTAAAAAGAATAATTTCTGCTGATTCAGCCGGTAGCGGGTCAAATTTGAACTGTAACTGCCTCATAGTTTGCTCTTTATTTTTCCAAAAATCATTTTTAGGTACATAAGTATATTCTTAATCAGAGAAACATCAAAAGTTTTCCAAGATTCAACCACTAGCTAGGAATGGTCAAGCCCGTCGTTTTGACCGCATTTTGAAACGAGCATAAAAAATTAAGAAAAATTAAAAAAATTGAAAAACTTTCGCATTGTGTCATTATATGTGGCCAAGTTTCGAGGAAAAATAATAAACTTGGAATACGACAATTCTTTTGAAAATGTGTTCTCAGAAATGAGCTATCATGCGCGAAGATTCATGGCTTTCAAGCCAAATGATCAATCTTATGGCCATATTCATGGCATAGTTTGTTCAAATGATCTCATATTGTGCACAAGGGTGCATATTGGAATGGCAAACAATGTTGCCTAAGGAAGTTTTCATTTACTTTGGACGAAAAAATCATTTTCCATTTTCCGAGTGCCCAAAATGAGTTTTTTTGTGAAGGACCTACCAAATAATTGTTGCAAAATTGGACCAAATCAATTTTATAAAATACTAGGCCATATTTAATGTATAATTAACAAAATGGTTGGGTGTCAAAAGCTTTGATCCACCTCTCGTGAAAAATTCAAATTTCTGCCGATTCAGTTGGAAGCGGGTCAAATTTGAACTGCGGCTGCCTCATAGTTTGCTATTTATTTTTTCCAAAAACCATTTCTAGCTACAAAAGTATCTACTTAATCAGAGAAACATCAAAAGTTTTTCAAGATTCAACCACTAGCTAGGAACGGCCAAGCCTGCCGTTTTGACAGCATTTTGAAACGGGCATAAAAATTTCAAAAAAATCAAAAAATTGAAAAACCTTCGCATTGTGTCATTATATGTGACCAAGTTACCAGGAAAAATAATAAACTGGTAATACAACAATTCTTTTAAAAAAATGTTCTCGGAAATGAGATATCATCTCTAAAGATTCATGGCTTTCAAGCCAAATTATCAATTTTATGGCCACATTCATGGCATAGTTTGTTAAAATAACCTCATATTGTGCACAAGGGTGCACATAGGAATGGCAAACAATGTTGCCTAAGGAAGTTTTCATTTACTTTGGACGAAAAAATCATTTTCCATTTTCCGAGTGCCCAATATGAGTTTTTTGTGAAGGGCCTACCAAATAATTGTTAAAAAATTAGACCAAATCAATTTTTTAAATACTAGGCCATATTTAATGTACAATTGACAAAATGGTTGGGTGTCAAAAGTTTTGATCCACCTCTCGTGAAAAGACAAATTTCTGCCGATTCAGTTGAAAGCGGGTCAAATTTGAATTGCGGCTGCCTCATAGTTTGCTATTTATTTTTTCCAAAAATCATTTCTAGGTACAAAAGTATCTATTTAATCAGAAATACATGGTTTGGTGGTGATACGTCGAGGTTTGGACGGTGGCCGAGGGCCCCAACTCTAGAGTGCGTAAACTCGCATGCCCACCGCGTGGTCACCGCATGACCGTGGAATTGCCCTGCATTCTTGACGGCATAGGCATGCCTAGTGGGTTGGGAACTCCCGAGGTAGGTGCTAGGAAGAAAATGACAATAGAAGAATCTAACAAGGAGACCGAACTATGCTCCAACATGAATTAGCAACCAAGTGTTTGATTAGCGGTATGGGAAATGCACATTACCAATGGACGTGAGTTTTGGCTGAGGATGATCATCTACTAAGAAGACTGTCTTCACAAATTTTCAGCTCAAATGGAGGAGCTTAGGTGGCATTTGCTTTGCAACGTACCACACTGGACAAATATATGAATGTTCATGCTAGACTCAAATGAATGAATGGATCGATCTGAAATTTGGAGGAGGATGATAATTTGGGCATGTGAAGCCACTTTAAAAATTTCATACCATTTGGATACATAAAAATGGTACTTCCTTCACAGTGCTCTCCACTGAACAGAAAATTGGGAAAAATGCTGAGAGAAATTGGCTAGAATAAATGAGCTAAAATTTGGCGGAGGGAGGTTCTATGGGTAGGGTCATGTCGTGATAAATTTTCAGCAATCATAAATTAACATAAATAATAGCTGCTTCACAAACTGAAAATATCACTAGAAACAAATATTGGATGCTGAGCTCACATGTATTGTTAGATGGGGCTCAAATTTCGTGGAGAGCTATGATTTGGGAATATAGAAGATGTGGCAAAAATTCAGCTCATTAGGATATGCTAGCCAATACTTCCTTCACAATAGTTCGAGCTGAACAAAAACTTTAAAAATTTGCCGAGGAAGATTTACCAGGAAAATGGAGTTGAATATTGTCATGAGGCAATGATTTGGATAGTAAAGAATGCCCAATTTTTTTGGGAATGACAGAAATATAGGTTGCTTCACAACCTAGGGCAAAAATTGACACATGGAGATGACACATAGGCAAAACTGATGAGGTGGCGCCCAGTCATAGCAATCCACCACAACTTACAAGGTTATGACCATCTATATTGGTCGTGATCAGCTAGAAATAAGGCAGCGGACCAGTGCCGTCTGCTTTATGACCATTTCATGTAAGGAAATTACGACATTTCTGACCAAAATGGTAGTTATAGTTTAGGGTTTGGAGCCCCCGGAACAGTTTTTGACCAATTGGTCTCAAATGGTCGTAGATTTATAACCAATTTTGCCAGGGTCACTGACAGAAGGTGACAAGTTGACATATTTCTTGTAGTGCAAGTTATCTTATCGTTATTAGTGGCTTAGCCCATTTATCTTATCGTTTTCTTAGGAGCCAAGTAAACCTCTCTATATAAGGAGAGGAGATGTATCAATCTAATCAAGCAATAAGCAATCATTATTTGCTCGGCTTCCTTTAAGGAGCCGGGAGACCTAACTGTTGGGTTTCGTAGTAATTTCAAAAAATTTCCTACGCACACGCAAGATCATGTGATGCATAGCAACGAGGGGAGAGTGTTGTCTACGTACCCAACGCAGACCGACTGCGGAAGCGATGACACGACGTAGAGGAAGTAGTCGTACGTCTTCACGATCCAACCGATCAAGCACCGAAAATACGGCACCTCCGAGTTCGAGCACACGTTCAGCTCGATGACGATCCCCGGACTCCGATCCAGCAAAGTGTCGGGGAAGAGTTCCGTCAGCACGACGGCGTGGTGATGATCTTGATGAACTACAGCAGCAGGGCTTCGCCTAAACTCCGCTACAGTATTATCGAGGTATATGGTGGCAGGGGGCGCCGCACACGGCTAAGGAATAGATCACGTGGATCAACTTCTTGTCCCTTTTGTGCTAGCCCTGCCCCTCTATTTATATGTTGAGCCCCGGGGTCGAAACTTGGAGCAAAAGCCTCCTCAAAGTCGGTTTTGCCCGAAAGGCAAGAGTCCCACTCGGACTCCAGGACCAAACGCCACAATCCTTGGCGTCTGGCCCAGACGCCATGGGCCTCGGCGTCTGGCCCAGGGCCAGACGCCAGGGTCTCCGGCGTTTGGCCCCCTGGCCTCCGCAAAACTCCTTTTTGCACCGATCTAAAGCCTCATGGGCTTGACCCCTTGGCCTAACCATATCATCCAATATATGAATCTTTACGTCTCGACCATTTCGAGACTCCTCGTCATGTCCCCGATCTCATCCGGGACTCCGAACTCCTTCGGTTCATCAAAACATGTAAACTCATAATATAACTGTCATCGTAACCTTAAGCGTGCGGACCCTACGGGTTCGAGAACAATGTAGACATGACCGAGACACGTCTCCGGTCAATAACCAATAGCGGGACCTGGATGCCCATATTGGCTCCTACATATTCTACGAAGATCTTTATCGGTCAGACCGCATAACAACATACGCTGTTCCCTTTGTCATCGGTATGTTACTTGCCCGAGATTCGATCGTCGGTATGCAATACCTAGTTCAATCTTGTTACCGGCAAGTCTCTTTACTCGTTCCGTAATACATCATCTCACAACTAACATATTAGTTGTAATGCTTGCAAGGCTTATGTGATGTGTATTACCGAGAGGGCCCAGAGATACCTCTCCGACAATCGCAGTGACAAATCCTAATCTCGAAATACGCCAACCCAACATCGACCATTGGAGACACCTGTAGTACTCCTTTATAATCACCCAGTTACGTTGTGACGTTTGGTAGTACCCAAAGTGTTCCTCCGGTAAACGGGAGTTGCATAATCTCATAGTCATAGGAACATGTATAAGTCATGAAGAAAGCAATAGCAACATACTAAACGATCGGGTGCTAAGCTAATGGAATGGGTCATGTCAATCAGATCATTCTACTAATGATGTGACCTCGTTACTCAAATAACAACTCTTTGTCTATGGTTAGGAAACATAACCATCTTTGATTAACGAGCTAGTCAAGTAGAGGCATACTAGTGACACTCTGTTTGTCTATGTATTCACACATGTATTATGTTTCCGGTTAATACAATTCTAGCATGAATAATAAACATTTATCATGATATAAGGAAATAAATAATAACTTTATTATTGCCTCTAGGGCATATTTCCTTCAGTCTCCCACTTGCACTAGAGTCAATAATCTAGTTCACATCGCCATGTGATTTAACAGCAATAGTTCACATCACCATGTGATTAACACCCATAGTTCACATCGCTATGTGACCAACACCCAAAGGGTTTACTAGATTCAGTAATCTAGTTCACATCACTATGTGATTAACACCCAAGGAGTACTAAGGTGTGATCATGTTTTGCTTGTGAGAGAATCTTAGTCAACGGGTCTGCCACATTCAGATCCTCATGTATTTTGCAAATTTCTATGTCAACAATGCTCTGCATGGAGCTACTCTAGCTAATTGCTCCCACTTTCAATATGTATCCAGATTGAGATTTAGAGTCATCTGGATCAGTGTAAAAGTTTGCACTGATGTAACTTTTACAACAAACTCTTTTATCACCTCCATAATCGAGAAACATCTCCTTAGTCCTTACTAAGGATATTCTTGACCAATGTCCAGTGATCTACTCCTAGATCACTATTGTACTCCCTTGCCAGATACAGAGCAAGATATACAATAGGTCTGGTACATAGCATAGCATACATGATAGATCCTATGGCTGATGCATAGGGAACATCTTTCATATTCTCTCTATCTTCTGCAGTGGTCGGGCATTGAGTCTTACTCAATTTCACACCTTGTAACACAGGCAAGAACCCTTTCTTCGCTTGATCCATTTTGAACTTCTTCAAAATTTTGTCAAGGTATGTGCTTTGTGAAAGTCCAATTAAGCGTTTTGATCTATCTCTATAGATCTTAATGCCTAATATGTAAGCAGCTTCACCGAGGTCTTTCATTGAAAAACTTTTATTCAAGTATCCCTTTATGCTATCCAGAAATTCTATATCATTTCCAATCAGTAATATGTCATCCACATATAATATCAGAAATGCTACAGAGCTCCCACTCACTTTCTTGTAAATACAGGCTTCTCCCAAAGTCTGTATAAAACCAAATGCTTTGATCACACTATCAAAATGTTTATTCCAACTCCGAGAGGCTTGCACCAGTCCATAAATGGATCGCTGGAGCTTGCACACTTTGTTAGCTCCCTTTGGATCGACAAAACCTTCCGGTTGCATCATATACAACTCTTCTTCCAGAAATCCATTCAGGAATGCAGTTTTGACATCCATCTGCCAAATTTCATAATCATAAAATGCGGCAATCGCTAACATGATTCGGACAGACTTAAGCATCGCTACGGGTGAGAAGGTCTCATCGTAGTCAATCCCTTGAACTTGCCGAAAACCTTTTGCGACAAGTCGAGCTTTGTAGACAGTAACATTACCATCAGCGTCAGTCTTCTTCTTAAAGATCCATTTATTCTCAATTGCTTGCCGATCATCGGGCAAGTCAACCAAAGTCCATACTTTGTTCTCATACATGGATCCCATCTCAGATTTCATGGCTTCAAGCCACTTTGCGGAATCTGGGCTCACCATCACTTCTTCATAGTTCGTAGGTTCATCATGATCTAGTAGCATGACTTCCAGAACAGGATTACCGTACCACTCTGGCGCGGATCTTACTCTGGTTGATCTACGAAGTTCAGTAGTATCTTGATCTGAAGTTTCATGATCATTATCATTGGCTTCCTCACTAACTGGTGTAGGTGTCACTGAAACAGTTTTCTATGATGAACTACTTTCCAGTAAGGGAGCAGGTACAGTTACCTCGTCAAGTTCCACTTTCCTCCCACTCACTTCTTTCGAGAGAAACTCCTTCTCTAGAAAGGATCCATTCTTAGCAACGAATGTCTTGCCTTCGGATCTGTGATAGAAGGTGTACCCAATAGTCTCCTTTGGGTATCCTATGAAGACACATTTCTCCGATTTGGGTTCGAGCTTATCAGGTTGAAGCTTTTTCACATAAGCATCGCAGCCCCAAATTTTAAGAAACGACAACTTTGGTTTCTTGCCAAACCACAATTCATAAGGAGTCGTCTCAACGGATTTTGATGGTGCCCTATTTAACGTGAATGCGGCTGTCTCTAATGCATAACCCCAAAACGAAAATGGTAAATCGGTAAGAAACATCATAGGTTGCACCATATCCAATAAAGTACAATTATGACGTTCGGACACACCATTGTGGTGTTCCAGGTGGCATGAGTAGTGAAACTATTTCACATTGTTTTTTTAACTGAAGGCCAAACTCGTAACTCAAATACTCTTCTCTACGATCAGATCGTAGAAACTTTATTTTCTTGTTACGATGATTTTTCACTTCACTCTGAAATTCTTTGAACTTTTCAAATGTTTCAGACTTGTGTTTCATTAAGTAGATATACTCATATCTGCTCAAATCATCTGTGAAGATCAGAAAATAATGATACTTGCCACGAGCATCAACACTCATTGGATTGCATACATCGGTATGTATTATTTCCAATAAGTAAGTAGCACGTTCCATTGTTCTGGAGAACGGAGTTTTAGTCATCTTGCCCAAAAGGCACGGTTCGCAAGCATCAAATGATTCATAACCAAGTGATTCCGAAAATCCATCTTTATGGAGTATCTTCATGCGCTTTACACCGATATGACCCAAACGGCAGTGCCTCAAATAAGTTGCACTATCATTATTAACTTTGCATCTTTTGGTTTCAATATTATGCATATGTGTATCACTACGATCGAGATCCAATGAACCATTTTCATTGGGTGTGTAACCATATAAGGTTTTATTCATGTAAACAGAACAACATTTTATTCTCTTACTTAAATGAATAACCGTATTGCAATAAACATGATCAAATCATATTCATGCTCAACGCTAACACCAAATAACACTTATTTAGTTTCAACACTAATCCCGAAAGTATAGGGAGTGTGCGATGATGATCATATCAATCTTGGAACTACTTCCAACACTCATCGTCACTTCCCCTTCAACTAGTCTTTGTTTATTCTGCAACTCCCGTTTCGAGTTACTAATCTTAGCAACTGAACTAGTACCAAATACTAAGGGGTTGCTATAAACACTAGTAAAGTACACATCAATAACATGTATATCAAATATACTTATGTTCACTTTGCCATCCTTCTTATCCGCCAATCACTTGGGGTAGTTCCGCTTCCAGTGACCAATCCCTTTGCAGTAGAAGCACTTAGTCTCAGGCTTAGGACCAGACTTGGGCTTCTTCACTTGAGCAGCAACTTGCTTGCCGTTCTTCTTGAATTTCCCCTTCTTCCCTCTGCCCTTTGAAACCAGTGGTCTTGTCTACTATCAACACTTGATGTTTTTTCTCGATTTCTACCTTCGTCAATTTCTGCATTACGAAGAGCTTGGGAATCGTTTCCGTTATCCCTTGCATATCATAGTTCATCACGAAGTTCTACTAACTTGGTGATGGTGCCTAGAGAATTCTGTCAATCACTATCTTATCTGGAAGATTAACTCCCACTTGATTCAAGCGATTGTAGTACTCAGACAATCTGGGCACATGCTCACTAGTTGAGCGATTCTCCTCCATCTTTTAGCTATAGAACTTGTTGGAGACTTCTTATCTCTCAACTCGGGTATTTTCTTGAAATATTAACTTCAACTCCTGGAACATCTCATATGGTCCATGACGTTCAAAACGTCTTTGATGTCCCGATTCTAAGTCATTAAGCATGGTGCACTAAACTATCAAGTAGTCATCATATTGAGCTAGCTAAACGTTCATAACGTCTGCATCTGCTCCTGCAATAGGTCCGTCACCTAGCGGTGCATTAAGGACATAATTCTTCTGTGCAGCAATGAGGATAAACCTCAGATCACGGATCCAATCCGCATCATTGCTACTAACATCTTTCAACACAATTTTCTCTAGGAACATATCAAAATAAACACAGGGAAGCAACAACGCGAGCTATTGATCTACAACATAATTTGCAAAATACTACCAGGACTAAGTTCATGATAAATTTAAGTTCAATTAATCATATTATTTAAGAACTCCCACTTAGATAGACATCCCTCTAATCCTCTAAGTGATTACGTGATCCAAATCAACTAAACCATGACCGATCATCACGTGAGATGGAGTAGTTTTCAATGGTGAACATCGTTATGTTGATCATATCTACTATATGATTCACGCTCGACCTTTCGGTCTCCGTGTTCCGAGGCCATATCTGCATATGCTAGGCTCGTCAAGTTTAACCTGAGTATTCTGCGTGCGCAACTGTTTTGCACCCGTTGTATTTGAACGTAGAGCCTATCACACCCGATCATCACGTGGTGTCTCAGCACGAAGAACTTTCGCAACGGTGCATACTCAGGGAGAACACTTCTTGATAATTTAGTGAGAGATCATCTTATAATGCTACCGTCAATCAAAGCAAGATAAGATGCATAAAAAGATAAACATCACATGCAATCAATATAAGTGATATGATATGGCCATCATCATCTTGTGCTTGTGATCTCCATCTCCGAAGCACCGTCATGATCACCATCATCACTGGCGCGACACCTTGATCTCCGTCGTAGCATCGTTGTCATCTCGCCAATCTTATGCTTCCACGACTATCACTACCGTTTAGTAATAAAGTAAAGCATTACATCGCGATTGCATTGCATACAATAAAGCGACAACCATATGGCTCCTGCCAGTTGCCGATAACTCGGTTACAAAACATGATCATCTCATACAATAAAATTCAGCATCATGCTTTGACCATATCACATCACAACATGCCCTGCAAAAACAAGTTAGACGTCCTCTACTTTGTTGTTGCATGTTTTACGTGGCTGCTACGGGCTTAAGTAAGAACCAATCTCACCTACGCATCAAAACCACAACGATAGTTTGTCAAATAGACTCCGTTTTAACCTTCTCAAGGACCGGGCGTAGCCATACTCGGTTCAACTAAAGTTGGAGAGACAGTCGCCCGCAAGCCATCTATGTGCAAAGCACGTCGAGGGAACCGGTCTCGCGTAAGCGTACGCATAAGGTTGGTCCGGGTCGTCTCGTCCAACAATACCGCCGAACCAAAGTATGACATGCTGGTAGGCAGTATGACTTGTATCGTCCACAACTCACTTGTGTTCTACTCGTGCATATAACATCAACATAAATAACCTAGGCTCGGATGCCACTGTTGGGTTTCGTAGTAATTTCAAAAAATTTCCTACGCACACGCAAGATCATGTGATGCATAGCAACGAGGGGAGAGTGTTGTCTACGTACCCAACGCAGACCGACTGCGGAAGCGATGACACGACGTAGAGGAAGTAGTCGTACGTCTTCACGATCCAACCGATCAAGCACCGAAACTACGGCACCTCCGAGTTCGAGCACACGTTCAGCTCGATGACGATCCCCGGACTCCGATCCAGCAAAGTGTCGGGGAAGAGTTCCGTCAGCACGACGGCGTGGTGACGATCTTGATGAACTACAGCAGCAGGGCTTCGCCTAAACTCCGCTACAGTATTATCGAGGTATATGGTGGCAGGGGGCGCCGCACACGGCTAAGGAATAGATCACGTGGATCAACTTCTTGTCCCTTTTGTGCTAGCCCTGCCCCTCTATTTATATGTTGAGCCCCGGGGTCGAAACTTGGAGCAAAAGCCTCCTCAAAGTCGGTTTTGCCCGAAAGGCAAGAGTCCCACTCGGACTCCAGGACCAAACGCCACAATCCTTGGCGTCTGGCCCAGACGCCATGGGCCTCGGCGTCTGGCCCAGGGCCAGACGCCAGGGTCTCCGGCGTTTGGCCCCCTGGCCTCCGCAAAACTCCTTTTTGCACCGATCTAAAGCCTCATGGGCTTGACCCCTTGGCCTAACCATATCATCCAATATATGAATCTTTACGTCTCGACCATTTCGAGACTCCTCGTCATGTCCCGATCTCATCCGGGACTCCGAACTCCTTCGGTTCATCAAAACATGTAAACTCATAATATAACTGCCATCGTAACCTTAAGCGTGCGGACCCTACGGGTTCGAGAACAATGTAGACATGACCGAGACACGTCTCCGGTCAATAACCAATAGCGGGACCTGGATGCCCATATTGGCTCCTACATATTCTACGAAGATCTTTATCGGTCAGACCGCATAACAACATACGCTGTTCCCTTTGTCATCGGTATGTTACTTGCCCGAGATTCGATCGTCGGTATCCAATACCTAGTTCAATCTCGTTACCGGCAAGTCTCTTTACTCGTTCCGTAATACATCATCTCACAACTAACATATTAGTTGTAATGCTTGCAAGGCTTATGTGATGTGTATTACCGAGAGGGCCCAGAGATACCTCTCCGACAATCGGAGTGACAAATCCTAATCTCGAAATACGCCAACCCAACATCGACCATTGGAGACACCTGTAGTACTCCTTTATAATCACCCAGTTACGTTGTGACGTTTGGTAGTACCCAAAGTGTTCCTCCGGTAAACGGGAGTTGCATAATCTCATAGTCATAGGAACATGTATAAGTCATGAAGAAAGCAATAGCAACATACTAAACGATCGGGTGCTAAGCTAATGGAATGGGTCATGTCAATCAGATCATTCTACTAATGATGTGACCTCGTTACTCAAATAACAACTCTTTTGTCTATGGTTAGGAAACATAATCATCTTTGATTAACGAGCTAGTCAAGTAGAGGCATACTAGTGACACTCTGTTTGTCTATGTATTCACACATGTATTATGTTTCCGGTTAATACAATTCTAGCATGAATAATAAACATTTATCATGATATAAGGAAATAAATAATAACTTTATTATTGCCTCTAGGGCATATTTCCTTCACTAACCCTAGCCGCCTCTTGCGCCGCCGCCGCCTCTTCTCCACCACGCAAGGACGACGCCCAGCCGCCGGCCGCCACGCCCTTGTCCTCGTCCTCCTCCATCTTCCCCCTACAATCTCCGCCCTAAAACCGGCAGAAACCTACCTCCTAATAGCCGGTTTAGATAAAATTACGAGGAGTCAATTAATCTATTTGGCTAGGTAGATCTAATAGTTGAGATCGTTTCGACATGGTTGTGTAAATCTAATAGGTTATGACCTGTTATTTAGATACAATTGATAATATATTATTAACGGATGTTCTCTGTTTATATACGGCTATGTAAATTCTAACAGGAATGATTTACTAATAAAGAAATGATCCACCAGATCGACGACCAGATATTTTATTATGTTTGAATTTTTTTAACACATCTCTTTATTTCATGTGATATTGTGCTTTTAGTAAATTTTCCGATTCGAGCACTTGGGTGAACATCTGGTGCAGTCTTGAAACAAGCTGAAGCATACATAGCAGTAGAAATGCTCCAAGAAAATACTTTGCTTCATGACGAATTATCTGCATACTGTATATGCAAAGGCTGGATGGAGAAAAGGTGGCTGGAGATCGACAAGAAAATATTGCTAGCTAGCTAGGCAGGATTTACCCACATGGTCTTTAGCAGGACGTAACGATCCCCGCCGCCACCTGGCCCAAGGCTGGATCCATGTTGGTGATGCAGATCGAGAAGGCTCACAGTCCCTGCCTGTATCTTCTTTAGCGATCCCTGCAGATAGCGCTATGCACTAGCAGTGCTGTAAGGCACCACTAAGGTAAGGTCTAGGCTATCTATCCCAAGCATGGCATCAGCACGCAGCTGGCCAGCCTAGCTTCGAGCTGAAGATAAGAATGCCGGGCGGCCCCATGGGCACGACGTACGGCCGGCCGGCGACGGTGGTTAAAGCGACACGACGCTGGAGTCCATTCGCGCTGTAGCCTCCCCTCGTGACACACGTAAAGGAGGAGGTCAGCTTCACCAGCGACACTCACTCAAAGGGTACAGGTTTAGGGATAGATAGATAGTACTCTAGTACTAGTACTGATGCAACATTCACGAGCTAGGCTGAATATATATAACATTGAGTCCACTACGAAAGGAGAGAGAAAACTAATCAGTTAAAACTCACTGCAGGCATGCATAGCTTGAAGCTTTCCTTGGAAGCAGTTAGTAGTAGCACCAAGGAAATGAGGGCAAGTTGCAATGCTCAGTCACTGCACTGATCCACACAGAGGCTAGCAGGTAGCACGCTCCAATTGTTTAGCTTAGCTAGAGGCCAGGCCACCTTTTCCAGCTCAGTTGGGAGGGGGTAATTTACACTTACAGGACAGCAACGGGGGGTTTAAGAAGCAGAAACGGATATCACGAGGAGGTAGCAATTTACAGAGGAAGTTTTAGTTTTCTCAAGACTGGCCACAATGGGGAGTAGTTTACGTTAGTAACATATATATGTGGTATTATGTAATACTTTATTTATTAGGTTATAGACTAATTTTATCTTAATATGTATGATGTTACCCATACTAGAAGTAATTAGATATGTTATCATATGTCTTTTTTTCATTAATTATTTATCATATCATGTATTTTATTTAGATATGTGCGATCTTATCACTATGTTACTCTTATCATGGATAGTCTCGTCCCTGAAAAATGGAGGCAACGAGGGACAACAAGGTGTTAAAAGTACTACCCCTACTTCTGAACGTACAAAGCATCATGAGCACGTAGACTATCTGCGTCTCCTAGGAATTAATAATTCAGTTAAGATGTCCACTCCCTAGCCCTGTAGCGGCATTGCACGCGTAGCCATCCGGCCGGTCGCACTGGATTGGGAAGGAATTCGGGCGGGCATATGAGCATCTGCACGTGCAAGCACAATGCAGGCTAGGCAGCTGGAAAAAGCAGCAAGGTCAGATCACATCCATCCATGGCGGCACAACCAAATGATCGTGGCCCTGGGCGGTCTGGGTTGCTCCGGCGACCACTTGGCCAGCAGGCCAGCACCCATCGCAATCACAGAGGAGGCTAAGGGCCAGCTCCAAGCCTCCGACACAGTGTGTTACCATTGCACACAGTACCAGCAAGCTGTAGAGCGATCCAGAGATCTCCCTCCCTCCCTCAGCCCTTTCTCCTTCGAGCGGCTCCTGCAGCCAGCTTCAAATCTTGAGGGATTGATTACCTGGTCCAGTGGTTGGACAATCCAGACTGTTGCTGACCCAACTCTGTCATACATGACTAACTATTCACGGCTGTACAGGGGTAAAGCCAGGGCCAGGATGATCGTCGGTGTCAGGCTAACTAATAGCACTAATCACGTTGGCTACTCTTTTTTGTTATAGGTGTAAGAGCATGTATAATGCAAATGTTTGCAGAGGTTCTTAGCAGAATAGGCCATCTTTTTGCCATGCAGTAGGATAACATCTGCGTTAATACGAAGAATGGTGTTGGTGGTGTGCATGATTAAGCACCTATGCTAGAAGGTGCTTATGCATTTATTATAGTGGAGTAATATTATGCAAGCACCATAGACAGGATCATGAATTGAAGGAGTTACAAGTTATTATCTACTACCTCCATTCCAAATTGTTGAGCATGATTGTTACTGCATGTACATTAGGCGGCTAGGATCTCTTTTATTTGTTTCCTGGTCTAGCGATATCTCCCGACGGATACGATTGGGATCTCGCAGCCCATGTACTCTATATATACGGCATATAATCAATACAATCATCGATTCAAATATTGTCTTCCATATGGTATCATATAGCTCATCGATCCAAAACCAGGCTTCCGCTCTTCTCGCACGCCGCCGCCTCCTCGAGCAGCCGCCGCCGCCCACCCTCACGCCGCCGCAGTACCCTGCCGCTGCCACCGCACCTCCCAACTGTCGCCGCCGCCGCCCCCACCCTCATGTCGTCGCCGGCGCAGTACCCTACTGCTGCCGCCGCCCCTCCCAGCCACCGCCGCCGCAGTACACTGCCGTCGCCGCGCCTAACCTCCTGTGGTCGCCGCTGCAGTACCCTGCCGCCGCCGCCACACATCCCAGCAGCCGCCTCCCTCTTCCTGTTGCCGCTGCCCTCCTCTTTCCTTCTTCCCGCCACAGCTGCCGCCATCTCTCTGCCGTCGCTGCTCTTCTTCTCCCACCCTTTCCCCTTCTCTTCCTACACCCGAACCACTCCCCACCCTCCTCACCACTGCCATGGCCTTTCCTCACTCCTTCATCTCCTGTGGTTCTAACCCCTTTCGCAGGTCCTGTGCCTCCCTCCTCCTAAGACGTTTGGGTGGCCAATGTTGGAACCGAGGATCGACGGACGATCAGACAAGAACACGAGGAGACATTTGCCCGGCGACAAACGCCCGTGGCGACGGATGCCCCGCCCGCGATGAACGCCAAATCTCTCTTGTATTGCACTCGGCTCAAACCGAATCGACGCGATTACAACAAGTTTTATAGACACAGACGCTGCCTAACTGCTCCTGCGACCCTCGTGCGGACGCCACGCACGAGCTCCTGCTGAGCCGGCTTTCTCGTACGTGACCCGCTCACTCATGCACACGATCCGGTCTTCATCCCAGCCGTGGCCAGCGCGCCCCGCGTCTACTGCACCAACAACCTGCATGCATCCATACCGAGTTCGCGCTAGCTTTTCTCAACGGCCGGCCACTAACCAGCTCACTATATGCATGCTACTAACTAATCAAGATTACTACTAACATTTTCCCCTTTAATCTTGACTTGCCTTCGTCGGAGTTGCTGCTGCTCCTGTCATTATCCTGTCGTGGTTGTGACCCAGCCTGCGGACCCGATCCGGCGCATCGACGCCGGTCGCATCGACGCCGGTCGCACCGTGCTCCGTCACGACCCCGACAACATACGCCGAGCTCCTTCTTCGCCAGCGACACACGCCTGACGTCCCTCTGCGTCCCGCACGTCCCGCGCGCACCCGACGCGCCTGACGAGCCCGACCGCACCAGTGCGTTCCGCATGTCCCGCGCGCATCCGACGCGCCCGACGAGCCCGACTGCACCAAACGCTCACCGCGTGCCGCCTCCGCATCCGCCATGGCAGCCGCCAGCGACAAACGCTGAAAGGATGTAGCCGAACTCGACCACGAACTTGAGCACAACGGCGACATACGCCTCCTCCCAACATCAACCGCATGCTCGTACAAGTGCCTGCGGTCCCGACGCGCCCGATGCGTCCAGTGCGCACCCATAACACGCACCGGTCGCGCCCGGCTCGCCGACGCGGCCTCCATGCCGCCATGCCGTGCTGCTTCGCCACGCCACCATGCAGCGCCTCGGCGGTCTCCGCGGTCGCCGCACGTACGACGTCACCGCCCGTCGCCTCCGCCTCCGCTACGCGCCATGACAGCCACAGCGCAGCCCACCTCCATGGGCCGACACATGGCCCGGAGCTCCGTCATGCAGCTGCCGGCGTGCGCCGCCATCGCTGCCACGCCTCCGGTACGGCAAGCACGCCCAAGACATCAAATTCATGATACCAATTGTTGGAACCGAGGATCGACGGACGATCAGACAAGAACACGAGGAGACATTTGCCCGGCGACAAACGCCCGCGGCGATGGATGCCCCGCTGGCGACGAACGCCCAAATCTCTCTTGTATTCCACTTGGCTCAAACCGAATCGACGCGATTACAACGAGTTTTATAGACACAGACGCTGCCTAACTGCTCCTGCGACCCTCATGCGCACGCCACGCACGAGCTCCTGCTGAGCCGGCTTCCTCGTACGTGAACCGCTCACTCATGCACATGATCCGGTCTTCATCTCAGCCGTGGCCAGCGCGCCCCGCGTCTATTGCGCCAAAGACCTGCATGCATCCATACCGATTTCGCGCTAGCTTTCCTCAACGGCCGGCCACTAACCAGCTAACTATATGCATGCTACTAACTAATTAAGATTACTACTAACAGCCAGTGCCCCTGCCCCTATGCGGTGCCTCCGCTGCCCTGGCCCCATGGGATCCGTTCCTCCTTGATGTCTTTCCGTCCACCCCTCCACCGACGAACTACACCGGCAGAGGTAATTGGTACATGGACACCAGGGCGACCACACACATGTCCTCCCACCCCGGTAACCTTCATACTTATTTCCCTATCACCGCTTCCACTCCCATTACCGTAGGTGATGAATCCTCTCTTCCTATTACACATGTTGATCATGCTTCGTTTCCATCTAATTCTACACCTTTATCATTGTCTAACATACTTGTCTCTTCTACACTTATAAAAAATCTTGTTTCCGTTTCGCTGTTTTACTCGTCAAAATCCCATTATCGTTGAATTCGACGAGTGTGGTTTTTCTATGAAGGACGCCCGTACACAGATGATTCTTCATCGGTGTGACAGCCCCGACGAGCTCTACCCGGTTCACCCATCCTCCTCCAGCGCCATCGCTCCCGTCGCCCTCTCCGCCGGTGTGGACCTTTGGCATGCTCGTTTGGGTCACCCAACCCCACCACCCTTCATCATATTCTTCGGAGTTTTACCTTCACGTGTAATAAGGTTGAGGATCACACTTGTCATGCTTGTCGTCTCGGCAAACATGTTCGTCTTCCCTTTCGTAAATCTCCCACTATTGCTTCGTACCCGTTCAGTTAATTCACATCAACGTATGGACTTCTCCTATTGCAAGTAGTTCGGGCTATCTTTACTATCTTGTCGTCTTACACGATTTTTCTCATTATGTGTGGACTTCTCCATTATGGCGAAAAACCGATGTTGTTTCCACTCTCAACGCTTTCTATTCCTATGTCACCACGCAATTTGGTCGCCCCATCCAAGTGTTTCAAACCGATAATAGAAAAGAATTTGATAATCTTGCCGTTCGCACCTTACTCACCACACATGGTATTATTTTTCGTCTAAGTTGCCCATACACCTCACAACAAAACGGGCGTGTCGAGCATGTTCTTCACACTCTAAATGATTGCGTTTGCACACTCCTTTTCCATGCTAACATGTCGCCTCGTTTTTGGCCGGATGCTCTTGCCATGACATCTCTTTTGATTAATCTCCATCCGTGTCATGTTCGCTGGAATTACACCCACGCCACCTTCTCTACGGCACCCTCCATCATATGACGGGCTTCGCAAATTCGGGTGTCTTTCCTATCCGAGTATTCCATCTACCACACCCCATAAGCTTGCACCATGTTCCATCGCCTGCATCTTTCTCGGTTATCCCTCCAACACCAAGGGCTATTGATGCTATGATCCCGTCTCTCATGATGTGATCACCTCACGAAACGTTTACTTCGACGAGAAAGTGTTCCCGTTTCAGCAGGTACCACCGGCTGACGCACCGACATCATCATCACCGCCTCTCCTTGGCGGGTCTTCACCGAAGTTGCCGCGCTCTCGTGCGGGCGCCCACGACTGGCTCACAATCCTTTAGCGCTGACTCCGAAAATGGTTGCCACGGTAGCCGATTTGGACTCTACTTCGGGTGCCACGACAGCCTCTTTGCCCGCTGATTCGGCTATCCCAACAGGATTTGCTTCACCATCTCCTGTTTTCTGCCATGGCAGCGCTTCGACTACAGCTGGCTCAGGTACGACTCCGGAGCCTCAGATGCCTCGGGCGCAACTGCCTTGGGCTTAACCTCCCGCGCCCCCTCGCTGGAGACGTCTACACCGACCTCATCGGGTTTGGCCTCAGGCTCATCCACGTCGATCGATGCATCACTGGCCCCGTCGCCAACCGGTCTACTGCTCGCCCCGGTGCCCTAGCTCATAGCCACGACTCGCGCTCGCACTGGCATGTTTTGCCCAAGCACCCACTACCCGTGTAAAATCCCAAATTTTCAATTTGAAATGTTATACATAGGTCATTCATGCATATCATACTTTATTGCATTTCGTTTTGTGATCCTCGAAATCCTAAGCAACTTAAGGACCCTCGGAGAGAGTTGGGGATTTTCTTAGTTCTCATATTTGAACTTTTCTCAAATATCGAAACAAGGATCACTTTGGTTTTAATTATTTTTCTCTCCGAAAATATTTCATATTAAAATTATATGAGAGGAGATAATATGACTTGTCCAAAATAAATGAAATATTGGAGTAAAAATATTAAAATCAAATAAAGGATTTTTTATTTGGGTTTTATCGCTATTTTATTTGAATTAGGAAAAATACGCGTTTTTCAAAATTGCATTAGAGGCCCAAATAAAGGTTCACTTTGTCCGACATATTTTTAGAGGACGGGGAAAACTTATTTCGAGATTTTGGAGTCCGTTTAGTATTTCTTTTCTTTGTTTTTCTGCGCGTCGGAATAATTTTCTTTAAAAAAAGTAACCGACCTAACCGGGCCGTGCCCGACTAGGACACCGCCTAGCCGGCCTTTATAAGCCACACCGCCGCAGCCGCTGCGCCGCGCCGCCGTCCCGCCGCCCGTGCTGCCGCCGCCGCCGACCTGCGACCCCGCCGCCGCCGTTGCCAACCTCGCCAGAGGTAGCGCCGCCATCGCCGCCGGTTTTCGCGAGAATACCGTTTGTTTTTTCGGTTCGTTCGTTTTTTTAGAAACCCTAGATCCGTTTTTTATAGATCGGTTCGGTTTTTCCGTCGGTTTATTTATTTTGCGGACGTTCGTCCGTACGTTCGTTTTAACGAACGCCGTTCATCCGCATCGGTTTTTCTTTTTCCAGGGTTTTTCCGTGATTATTTCCGATCGCGATTTCTGCTGTGATTTTCGTTTTAGTTTATCTTTTCGCTCGTTTATCGAAATCAGGCGATTCAAGAGCCTAGATCTTCGTCTCGAAGCCCTCTTTTTGTTTAACCAACTTGAACAAGATTTTGGTACTGTAAAATTTGACTTTAGTCCAGATTAGTACTCCGATCTTGTTTCTTTTGTAGTTTGAGTTTCCTTGCTCCGTTTGATTTGATTCTTTTTGCAAACCGGAGTTCTTCAGTTGAACTTTCTGGTTAGATCTTCTTATTTGAGTTTTATTTGTGCATCATTGCTTGATTGCTTATGTATGCTATTGTTTGTTTGCGATAGAACACCTAGAGTGCGAAGCGTGCTACTACGAGTCTTTAGGATTTGCAGATCGTCAGCAAGGCAAGTAACACTTTGATCATACCCCTTTATCACCCAGTTTTTATGCGTTAGTTTCTACCCTCACACATTGCATGAGTAGGATATCTTAACATGTGGGTCTGGGAAGTAGATGATGAGGTAGAACCTATTACCTGTTTTATTATCAAACCCCTGGGAGTTACTTCTACGTTATGCTTATATTGCCATGCTATGCTCATAGACGTGGATTGGCTTTGAGTGTATCCATGACAGATGTGAGTTGTTAATTAATGTTTCAACTTAAGGTGGCAACTTTAATACACATCTGGGTGGATTGCTTGTGGGCACCTGGAGAATCCAATGTTGTCCTAGGATATCCCGAGTACCCGTGAGATCATCCTACGGTCTGCCACCCAGGCTCAAAGGGATCATAAGATTATTCATGCTAGAAACTTCTGTGTGCAGCCACAAGCCATTATGGGCTCTGGCATAGTTGAGTATGTTGCATGACCTCTTTTAGTGGTGGGCTAGCAGATGTAGGGGAAAGTAGGTGTAACTGTCCACCCAGAGTAAAGAGTTAGTGTTTCTGAAAGACTGTGTCTTGGCCATCTGTTTCTCAAACACCATGTAGTGCCAGAAATCCAACGGAGGAGATCGAGTCTTGTGGGGAAAAGTGCACAAACCTCTACAGAGTGTACACACTTATTACATCGAATGTCTCAAGAGAGAACTTAATACAATAAATATGGCTTAAGGCCATCTAATACGATAACAACGGAAGGCTTGGAAGATTGTTGTTGTTGTCCTACGGACTAAAACCCTCCGGTTTATATAGACACCGGAGGGGGCTAGGGTTACATAGAGTCGGTTACAAGGGAGGAGATCTACATATCCAAATTGCCAAGCTTGCCTTCCATGCAAAGGAGAGTCCCACCCGGACACGGGATGAAGTCTTCAATATTGTATCTTCATAGTCCAACAGTCCGGCCAAAGTATATAGTCCGGCTGTCCGAGGACACCCTAATCCAGGACTCCCTCAGTAGCCCCTGAACTAGGCTTCAATGACGACGAGTCCGACGCGCAGATTGTCTTCGGCATTGCAAGGTGGGTTCCTCCTCCGAATACTCCATAGAAGATTTTGAACACAAGGATAGTGTCCGGCTCTGCAAAACAAATTCCACATACCACCGTAGAGAGTATAATATTTCCACAAATCTAATCTGCTGACAACTTTTCATAACGTGACATCACGCCATGGCCCCGGTTATTATTCGAACCGTTTTTCTCAACCAGCTACTGCACATATTGCGAGGCGGTTTTCTTGGCACGTCTTGTCGAAGCAGAGACCGTGTCCCCTTATCACGGGATCCTCATCAATACGTGCGTGGGTAACCCAACCGCGCCATCAATCATGACACTTGGGGAATCAGCGAGTTTTACCAGGCAAGTGGGGAGGCACGCAGTTTCTACCGCCCTTATAAAGGGATAAGGACTCCTCTTTTTTACCCATGCCTTCTTCTTCCCTGCCTATCCATTCTCGTGCACTCGAGCTCCAGCGCCCAAGTTCGCATCTTCTCCGCAAAAACACTCCGAACATGTCCGGAGCGGGAGGCAAGTGGATGGCCTCCTCCGTTATGGAGGAGAACATCATGAAGCTCTGGGAAGCCGGATACCTGGCCGCAGATATCGCGCACCAGCTCCCAGGCGCGGGGCAGATCGTTCCTACCCCCGAGCCCTACGAAAGGGTTGTATTCCTTACCCATTTAGTCCGCGGGCTGGGATTTCCCCTCCACCCATTTGTTCGCGGGCTCATGTTCAACTACGGGCTGGACTTCCATGATCTGGCCCCCAATTTCATCCTCAACATCTTGGCGTTTATCGTCGTGTGCGAGGCTTTCCTCCACATCAAGCCCCACTTCGGCATGTGGCTGAAGACCTTCAACGTTAAACCGAAGGTGGTGGTCGGCCAACAAGTGGAGTGCGGAGGCACCATGGTAGGCAAAATGCCCAACGTCACCTGGCTCGAAGGCTCCCATGTGGAGACCATGAAGGGGTGGCAATCGGGGTGGTTCTACATCACCGAGCCACGCAACGCCAACTGGGTGGCGGCCCCCGAATTCCGATCTGGCATCTCCATGCAGCTAACCTCCTGGAAGGAGAAGGGCTTATCTTGGGGTTCATCGGTGGATCTGACCGGACTCCAGAACTATGTTAAAAACATGATAAGCAAGAAAATGAAGCTTGTCAACGTGGTCCAGGTCATGCTCTTCCACCGGATCCTCCCGTGTCAAAGACGGGCATTCAATATGTGGGAGTTCGACTCGGCAAGGCACCAGACTCTGCGAGAGCTCTTCGACACGACGCACCAGGACATCTGGAGGGTGCTGTTCAAGTCTGCCGAGGTACCTCCTCCCCTTACCGAGGACCGCGGACTCAGCGCAAAGCGCCCTGCTAACCCGGTAAGCTCCTTATATCTCATAAGGCGTTTCTTTCCCTAGTATAATTATGTGAGGGATCTGAGCCTCCACATTATTTGACAGGAATGGGTCGCGACAGCGGAGCGGATTGACTGTCCAGCCCCACTACCCGAAGATCGAGCAAGTACTCTCCTGACGAAGATGCTGGTTCCAGCGCCCTATGAGACGCCGGAGAAGAAGGCCGTGGGGACCAGGAAAGGTCTCCGACGCAAGGTTGTATCGTACTCGTCATCCGATAACACTGAGACGCCCTCATCCCACGAAGACGAGGAGGAGGAAGAGGAAAATTCTCCCCCTCCAGCCGAGGGAGATAAGAAAAGGAATGCTGCCCCATCCGGGGAGGCTGAGGGGTCCAAGAAGGGAAGAGCCCTCCTTCCGGATCGCTCCACCACATCCGCGTTGAACGATGAGGAGTGGTTGCCTAGGGACACGCCCCTGGCGAAGTCGTAAGTATCCGGATACCATAACAGTTCTGGTATATTTTGTTTTATTGTTTCTTATCATGCCGAACATGATCATGCAGCCCACCCAAGGACCGTCTCGACGTATCATCTTTGGATGGGTCTCTGGGCCTGTCGGGGAAGAACAGTGATTCGCTTCCGACCGCCTCCTCCCCCCGCCCTACGGACGACGCCGAGGTGTTGTCTCGAAGGGCACCAAGCCAAGGGAAGATAGTTCTGGCGGCGCCCTAAGGCAACCTCCCAGACGCCGGGCGCATGGGAGGCAAGGCTCCCATGGGCCCTAATGACGGGGGGCAGCAAGTCCGGCCCCCGGTCGAATACTGCGCTGGAACCTCCAGTGGTTCCGGACTCTGTCAGGCGACCCCTCACTAAGGGGGGCGAGCCATCAGTGCCGATGGCCTCTGTCCATCCAGAGGCACCGGACAACTTGCTGGAAGCGCTTCGCGGTGCTTCCATTGATGAAGAGCACCGCACTGTCATGAGTGCGGTGGTAGAGAAGGTTCAGTCCGCTAAAAGCGGACTGACTGTAGCCTATGCCAGCCTTCTAACAAGCTATGAGGTAAGTAATCAATTTATAAGAAAATGCTATAGCGTAGACAGTAGCCCCTAATGCTCTATTTGGCATTCGCAAAGAAAGGCCGAACAGAGGATCAAATTATAATCACAGGAGTCTAATCAGAATATGTCTTATTTGAATAAGCAGGCTTCACTGCTGGCCGCTACCGCTCGCACTGCGGAGGTCTCCGCACTGAAGCGGGACCTTGAGCGGTCCGAAAAAGAGCTCGGCCTTACCAAGAGGCAGCTCGAAGAGAACAAAGGTAAGTAATACCCGTCCATATATTGATAAGGAATAATAAAAAAAAGAATGTGGTTGTTAAGTCACAGGATCATCATGAATTTTGCTAGGGGCCATGACCGAAGTGGCGGCCCTAAAGGAGGCACTGTCTGAGGCCGAAGACAAAGTGGCCAAGGAGCGCACCGAGCGCGAGAAGCAAGAGGCTCGAGTCAGCGAGGTGCAGCAAGAGCTCCAGGATTCCGTTAAAAAATACGAGTCGTTGGAGCGTGACTCTAAGACGCAAGGGTCTGAGCTTGCGAAGGCCCTTGAGAATGCAAAAATGCCAAGGCCGAAGCCCATAAGGCCCTCCAGGAGCTTCAGGCGGTCCAGAAGATAGCGGCGGGTAAGGAATTCATTAAGCAAAGCAAGAATGTGAAGGAAACTTTCCTTTTACTTACCCGAGTTCGGAGCTCTCCAGGAGCATTCGAAAATCTTCCCCGCAGTGTGTCCGATGCCGCATAATTTTACCGGGGCGAGGAAGGGAGCTCGACGAAGAAGTTGTTCTGGTCTCAGTATACTGAGACCGAACATCCGATGCCCTTGAGCGACCAGTTAAAGCCCTTGAAGGGCCTCATAGTCCGGATGTGGCCTGGCGAGCCCCTGCCTGGCAGCTACTTCGGTCTGGTGAGGCGGCTTGTGAATGCCTGTCCATGGCTTGAAGTCATAAAGCGGTCCATTTGCATTGAGGGTGCACGCAGGGCTTTTGCCCGAACGGAAGTGCACTGGGCAAAGATGGATGCAGAGAAGCTGGTGAAGGAGGGGCCGCCGGAGGGCAAGGAGCATCGCCGCCCCGAAAATTATTATGACAACGTCCTGAAGGGTGCTCGCCTTGTGGCGGAGGAATGTTCTAAGGATGTAGTATTTGAATGAATGTACTCATGTGATCCTGTAATATGAAAACGAGTTCATGTGCGCTATATAACGCTTGTTGATTTAAAATATTACCTTCTGTGCGGCCGTTTATAAAATCTGAGAGTTGGCTAGTCGTCGGCTTCTGCCCCCATGTAGCTAGTACTGCGGTGTTTGGGATAAATCTGATCACTCTTTATCCCAGTTTTGGGTCCTCCGAAGGAGGTGTTCAGCACAACGAACCAGGCAATCGGACTATAAAGCTTTATCACTCTCACTTAGCCATAGAAGTCTATAATCTTAAATTTTGGCGAAGCCCCTGGTATTTGGAAGGCCGAACTTGGGGTGCTATGAACACCTAAATCGGACAAGGCCGACTCCTCGCCTGAAGCGGAAAAAATCTTTAGGGATTTGGGACCTCTCGAACAGCGACCAGCTCTCGCCGCATCATGATAGTCAGTTTTTGGCTTTCTCTACTGAGGTGCTCGTCCGGAAGAACCGGGACACAATCGCAATAGTTCTCCCAGTGCTACCTTAGCCGATATAGCGGAACATAAGGCACCAAAAGATGGGAGCCGAGCAAACCCATCTATTGACCCAAGACATGATTCAGAGCTGATGCATATAATGTTATAAGTTTGGGGTGCCGCACTGTCGAAAGTGTTCGGACTTTTCTTGCCATGTTATGGGGTACACTGAAGCCCCTGGCGTACTGGATGTACCAGAATGCACGGGAGCAACTTGTAGTGAATAAACAAACAAGGAAAAAAAGGAAGACGAAGAAATGCAATAATAAGCTGACGCTATGCATTGTTATTTAGAGGATACGTCAAAGCGTATGTGTATAAGTAGTACAATAAGCAAAAATAGGACTATCTAACATGTCCGATCCAATGGCGAGCTGCGTGTGGGTATGTAAAACAGGTATAACGATCGTTATGAGAGACCACCTGGGGATTCCCTTGTACGCCAAAGCTTCTTGCTCCCTTGGTGCTTCCCTCCCGTGATGGGTCCGATGATCTAGCTATCGGAGAGGGCCTCCAGAGAATAGGGTCCTGAAAGGAAGAAAATGATAAAGATATACTGGTCCTGAGGCGGTTGAACCGCATTGTGGGACGTGCTATAGCCGTGCCTCCATCTATACCCATGGTATCTTTAGTGCGTAGTTATGTACGCGCGGCACAAATTTCGTCGCTTGAGTGGGACTCGGACGGAGGCCGAATTGCTAGGCGAGCTCTGAACGCGCCTGGTGATCCTGTTGCAGGTTATTCCGGACTCACTTGAATGTGTCTGTGGACCTTGTCGCCGAATTGGCGGTTTACCTCAAAAGGCTGCTTTGCACTTCTGCTGCAAGGGCCGCAGTGTGCTCCTCCGTGCGGAGCGAGCGTTCTGTGTTTCCATTAACTGTTATAACCCCGTGAGGTCCTGGAATTTTGAGCTTGAGGTATGCATAATGCGGTACCGCATTGAATCTAGCAAATACGGTTCGTCCGAGTAGTGCGTGATAGCCGCTGCGAAAGGGGACGATATCGAAGATTAACTCTTCGCTTTGGAAGTTATCCAGAGATCCGAAGACCACTTCCAGTGTGATTGAGCCCGTGCAACAGGCCTCTACACCTGGTATGACATCTTTGAAGGTGGTTTTTGTGGGTTTGATCCTCGAGGGGTCTATGCCCATTTTGCGCATCGTATCGTGATAAAGCAGATTCAGGCTGCTGCCACCGTCCATAAGGACTTGAGTGAGGCGGAATCCGTCAATGATAGGATCAAGGACCAATGCGGCAGAACCGCCATGACGGATACTAGTAGGGTGGTCCCTGTGATCAAAAGTGATCGGACAAGAAGACCATGGGTTGTACTTTGGGGTGACTGGCTCCATCGCGTAGACGTCCCTGAGTGCACGCTTCCGCTCCCGCTTGGGGATATGGTTGCGTATATCATGTTCACCATTTTCACTTGGGGAGGAAATTTCTTCTGTCCTCCTGTGTTCGGCGGCCGGGGCTCCTCCTTGTCGTCGCTATGCAGCCCCTTTTCCTTGCTCTCGGCATTCAACTCGCCGGCCTGTTTGAACACCCAGCATTCTTTGTTGGTGTGGTTGGCTAGCTTATCGGGGGTGCCGTGAATTTGACACGAGCGGTCGAGTATGCAGTCCAAACTGGACGGGCCCGGATTGTTTCTTTTGAACGCCTTTTTTCGCTGATCGGATTTAGAGCCACTTAATCCGGCATTGACTGCCGTGTCTTCGGCGTTATCGCCGTTTTTGTGGCGCTTGTATCTGTTGCGACGTGGCTTGCCGTTGCTGTCTCTGGCCTCTGAGGTGCCAGGGTTGCTTGCTGTGTTGTTGCTACGGGCCAACCAGCTATCCTCGCCCACGCAGAAGCGGGTCATGAGTGTCGTGAGGGCTGCCATGGACTTTGACTTCTCTTGGCCGAGATGTCGGGCGAGCCACTCGTCACGGATGTTATGTTTAAAGTCCGCTAGGGCTTCGGCATCCGGACAGCCCACAATTTGGTTCTTTTTGGTTAGGAACCGAGTCCAAAATTTCATGGCTGACTCTCCGGGCTGTTGTGTTATGTGACTTAAATCATCAGCATCCGGTGGTCGCACATAAGTGCCCTGGAAGTTGTCCAGGAATGCGTATGCCAGGTTCTCCCAACTTCCGATGGAGTTTGCTGGCAAGCTATTTAGCCAATGCTGATCTGGTCCTTTGAGTTTTAACGAGAGGTACTTGATGGTGTGTAGATCATCCCCGCGGGCCATGTGAATGTGGAGGAAGAAATCCTCTATCCATACCGCGGGGTCAGTAGTACCATCGTATGATTCAATGTTCACGAGTTTAAAACCTTCTGCGAATTCATGACCCATTACTTCATCAGTGAAGCATAGGGGGTGTGCGCCTCTGTGCCGGGCTATGTCCCGACGCAGTTGGTATGAGTCTTGTCTGATGTGTTCGGCCTGACCAGATTTGCTTTTGGTATATCCGGCACGACGGTCGTCGTCATGTGTTGGGGCGCGCCCTCGTGATCCGAAGATCGATCTTTTGTGTCCTGCTTTGTTTTCCAATACGTCTTGCAGGTCCTGCGTGTTGCCTCGGGCCTTGCTGTTTTTGTTTGACTGGCGACAGGGTATGGGCTTGATTTTGGGCTGATATGCCACTTTGTCCCGGCCACGAGGTGGCCGGTTTGCCGCATCATACGCTGGGAGCACAGGCTTTAATGCTTCCTCTTCAAGTTGGGGTAGCAACTTGCGCTTTGGGAAACTTTTGATTGGGCGCTCGAGTTCGTATTCCTCGGCTGCCAGGACCTCAGTCCATCTATCCGCTAGCAAATCTTGCTCAGCTTGAAGCTGTTGTTGCTTTTTCTTCAGGATTTTTGCTGTGGCAATAAGCCGGCGCTTGAAGCGCTCCTGTTCGATGGGATCCTCAGGAACGATAAATTCTTCGTCGCTGAGGCTCACCTCGTCTTCGGAGAGAGCCATGTAATTGTCATCCTCTGATTCTCCGTCTTCTGCCTGTTCCTTAGGGCTAGCTTGCCCATCCTCCTGCTCAAAGCCTGGCTGGAGAGGATTGTCTTCATCTTCGGCACTATTTGCAGCGTTATTGTCTCCTGTGCCGGTATCGCTGTTTTTGCTATGGCGGGGCTTAGAGCGGTGCCGATGACGCTGGTTCTTGGATTGCTTCTCAGGGGGATTATCCTCAGTTGCCTTATTGCCATCGCTTTCTTTGGGGGTGTCCACCATGTATATATCATACGATGAGGTGGTAGTCCAGCGCCCTGTGGGCGGTGGTTCCTGTTCGTCTCCCGCATCGTCGTCCATACCGTTGATGTCTTCGGAGTCAAAGTTGAGCATGCCGCTTAGGTCGTCGATAGTGGCCACTAAGTGGGTGGTGGGCGGGGAACGAATTTCTTCGCCGTCTACTTCCCACTCGAGCCGGACATAGTTCGGCCAAGGGTCTCCTGACAAGGAGAGAGACCGTAATGAGTTTAGGACGTCGCCTAGGGGCGAGTCCTAAAAGATATCTGCGGAGGTGAAATCCATGATCGGTGCCCAATCAGATTGGATGGGCACGGACGCGGGCGGTTCGGAGTTTGTCGCCGGGGACAAATCCGAGTGTCCGGCAACACAGGTCTCATAGGAGGTAAAGTCAGTATTCGGCTCTATCGCCGCTCAGCGTGTGGCCTTCGAGGCGGTGTCCATCCACCCATCCTCGGACGGTGCGATCTGTTCTGCGTTGAGGGCCGGGGTAGTTATAGGTGTGATCTCCGGAACACTGTCCGACGGCAGAGCTAGATCATGCTCATCATGACTGTGCGGTGCACCTGACATGGGTCCGAATCCGTCGAAGATCAAGTCTCCGCGGATGTCGGCGATATAATTCAAGCTTCCAAACCTGACCTGATGGCCAGAGGCGTAGCTCTCAATCTGCTCCAGATGGCCGAGCGAGTTGGCACGCAGTACGAAGCTGCCGAATACGAAGATCTGTCCGGGGAGGAAAACCTCACCCTGGATCGCATCGTTGCCAATGATCGAATGAGCCATCAAGCCTTGATTGTGACGACATAGTGGAACTCTCAATGAAAGCACCAATGTCGGTGTCAAAACCGGCGGATCTCGGGTAGGGGGACCCGAACTATGCGTCTAAGGCGGATGGTAACAGGAGGCAGGGGACACACTGTTTACCCAAGTTCGGGCCCTCTCGATAGAGGTAATACCCTACTTCCTACTTGATTGATCTTGATGATATGAGTAGTACAAGAGTTGATCTACCACGAGATCGGAGAGGCTAAACCCTAGAAGCTAGCCTATGGTATGATTGTTGTTGTCCTACGGACTAAAACCCTCCGGTTTATATAGACAACGTAGGGGGCTAGGGTTACACAGAGTCGGTTACAAGGGAGGAGATCTACATATTCGAATTGCCAAGCTTGCCTTCCACGCAAAGGAGAGTCCCACCCGGACACGGGACGAAGTCTTCAATCTTGTATCTTCATAGTCCAACAGTCCGACCAAAGTATATAGTCCGGCTGTCCGAGGACCCCCTAATCCAGGACTCCCTCAACCCCCATGGTGGTGAAGTCGTGTGTGGGGCAGTCCCCGCTAAAAGGAAGCTCCATTGAGTTGTGATGACCATGGACCATGGTCATTGTAACATCATGGTCCTGAGGCACAGGGGCCCTCCTAGTGCCTGGCTTGGACTGACCGACAAAGCGTCTTGGCGCAATATCCATTTCTTCCTTCCTAACATAATCTGCATCGTCCGGATCACAAACCAACAGACTCGGAGATGGTGCCCGATGCTTCTTTTTGGAACCGGTGGTAGTCTTCTTCTTCTTAGGTCGAGCATGTTCCTCAGAGTCGGTGGAACCTTGCGGGCGATCGACTGAAATGGGTACACGAAAAGAATACCAATGAGAGTAAAAAAAGGTATGAACAAGGATAAGAACAAATTAAACAATGGGGATGTGAACATTTTCGAACAGTACCATAGGACAAGGCCAAGTGGTAGATCAAAATATTAGCATACCCATGATTAAGTTGTTTAGCCAAGTACATAGAGAGGAATTTAGGCTATGCAAGTGACATTACATCTCATAAGAAGATATATATATATATATATATATATATATATATATATATATATATATATATATATATATATATATATATATATATATATATCAAAATAGTCATGAGAGATAGCGAAAACCTAGAATGGTTGGGCCAAACAAGGATATAGGCAAGAATATGTAGCAGCCATACCCCGGGAAGAAGGAGGAGGGCCGCATTGCTTGGTACGCGCCATGAAGAACTCTGGCGACCGATCCACAAGTTGACACCCGAACTGGCCCTTCCCGAGTGATTCACACCGCAACCCAGAGAATGGATTGGGTGGAAATGTAGATCGGGAGAAGATGAGGCCGAGGGCAGAAGATCCGGGCCGAAGGACGAAGGAGATGGCCGGGGCAGCAATGCAGCACAGCCCGGCGGTGGCGGCTGTTTAGGATAGATGGGGAGAGCAAGGGAGAGAATGGGGAATTGTCCCCAAAATCCCGAGCCCTCCCCTATTTTGTGTGTCTACGGTTGACGGGCCGGACATCCAGGGTCCAAGTCCGGATATCCAGTGAATAGAAGTCAGAGAGTAAAATCCAGGGCCCGGATCTCCGGCTAAGGCCTGGGTGTCCGGCCATTGGTGGTGCTTGATGGGAGATTTTAGCAGCAAAATCCTGCCAGGGCCTGGTTGTCCGGCTGAGGAGCCGGATGTCCAGCAACTGGACAGAGAGCCCAAGCAGGGGAAGATTTTGTAAGGGCCAACTAAGATATTTTGATATATACTCTGCCAAGGAGATTTAGAGTTTGTTGGGATGAAAACTTGTGTAATCTATGGCCATACTAAGATGAGCAATAATAACCCAACAATATTAAGTAAAGAAAGGTCCATGTATGCAATCTACGAGCGGTGACCGAGGTCACCATGTTTGAGCATATGGGACATAGTACCGTAAAGATCTCGACTTTGGGTACATAGTCACGACTCCATCATTTAAAGCACCATAGTTCGAAAACCATGATAACTTTGAGAGTGTTTGTTCTATTTATGCATTATGTAGGGTGAGAGTACTCATGAATTGAATGTCTCCCCCTAAATATATGCCTACATCAAGACAAGACATTAAGTACATACATGAATGGGTACTAGATTTCACATAATGTTGTTGCTCCAAGATACCAAGTTCATGCGTAAGTTGACAAAACCTTGCTTCATCCAATGGCTTGGTGAAAATGTCTGCAAGTTGCATACCTCTGCCAACATGAGCAATATCAATGTCACCCTTTTCCACATGGTCTCTCAAGAAATGATACCTATATCAATGTGCTTGGTGCGAGTATGATCTTTGGGATTCTCAGCAATATTGATGGCACTTTCATTATCACATAGAAGAGGCACATTTGTATAGGTGATACCGTAATCCTTCAAAGTTTGCCTCATCCATAGTAATTGAGTTGCACAACTAGCGGTTGCTATGTATTTGGCTTTGGCGATGGAGAGGGCAACATAATTTTGTATCTTTGAGGACCAAGTTACCAAGGAGCGTCCAAGAAATTGACATGCACTGGAGGTGGACTTACGATCCACTTTGTCTCCAGCCCAATCCGCATCTGTGTACCCAATGAGATCAAACTTGGCATCCTTCGGGTACCATAGACCCAACTTTGGTGTGTGAACAAGGTATATAAGAATGTGCTTAACCACCTTATGATGAATTTCCCTAGGGAAATCTTGAAATCTAGCACACATGCATACACTAAACATGTTATCTGGTCTAGATGCACAACGGTAAAGCAATGAACCAATCATAGAGCGGTAAGTAGATGGGTCAAAAGGAATACCGTTTGTGTCTTCAGTGAGTACAATTTTTGTAGGCATGGGTGTCTTACATGGACTAGAATCAGACATTCCAAACATCTCTAGAATATACTTGAGATACTTTGATTGAGACAAGAAAATTCCTTCTTGAAATTGTTGAATTTGGAAACCGAGAAAGAACTTCAAATCCGCATTGAGTGACACCTCAAAGTTCTTGGTCATGGAAGCCGCAAACTTCTTGCACAAATGAATGTTAGGAGAACCAAAAAGCACATTTGTCCCTCTTAGAAAAAAGTGGGATCGATCACCCCTCTCACAAAACCATCATTGAGTAAAAACTTCTTAAGATGATCATACCAAGCACGAGGTGCTTGTTTGAGGCCATACAAAGCCTTATGAAGTTTATACACAAAGTCTTTGTGATCGGGATCAACGAACCCATGTGGTTGTGATACATATACTTCTTATTGTAGAGGACCGTTAAGGAAAGCACTCTTCACATCCATTTGATGTAATGTAAAACCATTGAAAGCAGCTTAAGAAAGTAAGTTGCAAATAGATTCAAGATGGGCAACGGGAGCAAAGGTCTCACCAAAGACCAAACCTTCAACTTGTGAGTACCCTTGTGCCACTAACCTTGCCTTGTTGTGGATGATTACACCATTCTCATCTTGCTTGTTCTTGAAAATCCATTTTGTTCGAATGACATTGTGTTTCGTAGTTGGCCTCTTGACTAATTCCACACTTGGTTGCGTTCAAAGCTGTTCATTTCATCTTACATAGCAATGAGCCAATCGTTGTCCGTCAATGCATCTTGTACCTTGAGAGGATCAACACTAGACACAAAAGAGAAGTGAGCACAAAAGTTTGTCAAATGTTTACAAGTGACTCTACCTTCCAATATGCCGGTGAGAATTTTATCAACATCAACACGACCAGCCACTCGAGGCATGATGGAGGTTAGGGTTTCGCGAGGTTCAACTTCATGTCTATCATCCACGTCCTCAACATATGGATCATTAATGTGTGGTGGAAGATCTTCTTCTTCATATTGCATTTGTTGAGGTTCATCATCAATGATTGCACTTTCTTGTTGTTGCCCTTGATGATGATCTTGTTCTTGAAAATTATCATGAAGAGGAACTTGATCATCTTCTTGTACTTGAACTAAGGGCATTGGTTGAGCAATAGGAGCTTGTGATGGTATAGGTGTTGAAGTAGTTTGATGATGCATGAAGCTTTTCCATCTTCTTCTTCATCATCATGAGGTTCTTGTTCCATTGGAAGAAGTGCACCAACACCCATGGTAAGAATATCTTGAGAAGAATCTGCTTCACCTACATCACTTAGATCAACTTGCTCCCCATGGGAGCCATTAAATTCATCAAACACCATGTCACAAGTTTCTACAACACATCCATTGGATTTGTGGTAGACTCTATAGGCGTGAGAGTTTGATCCATAGCCAACAAATATGCCCTCAATTGTTTTGTATTGAAATTTTCCTAAGCATTCCCGTTTGTTGAGGATGAAACATTTGCACCCAAATACATGAAAGTACTTGACATTTGGCTTTTTCCCAGTTAGGAGCTCATATGGAGTCTTTTCCAATATTGTGCAGAGGAAGAGCCGATTTTATGCATGGCATGCAATGTTGACAGCCTCGGTCCAGAAACTATGTGGCGACTTGTATTCATCCAACATGGACCTTTCCATCTACACAAGTGTACGGTTCTTCCTTTCGGCTACACCATTTTGCTGAGGAGTGTATGGAGATGAATATTGATGCTCAATCCCTTCATCACTAATAAATTCTTCCAAGATGTAGTTCTTGAACTCAGAGCCATTATCACTTCTTATTGCCAAGATTTCTTTGTCAAACTTGCATTGTGCTTGCTTGGCAAAATCAATGAAGGCGATCTTCGTCTCGTCCTTGGACTTGAGGAAACACACCCATGTATATCTTGAGTAATCATCAGCAATGAAAAGTCCATACTTTGTCCCACCAAGACTATCCCATGAAGGAGGCCCGAAAAGATCCACATGAAGGAGCTCCAAAGGCCTTGAAGTAGACACGATATTCTTGGGTGGGTGCTTGGATTGATGTTGCTACCTAGCTATGCATGCACTACACACACGATCTTTCTCAAAAGAGACATTGGTTAGTCCAAGGATGTCATTACACTTTAAGAGATCTTGAAGATTTCTCATGCCGACATGGGCTAGCCGGCGATGCCATAGCCACCCCTTGTCGGCCTTGGCCATTAGACAAGTTGCATGGAATGTGCTCTCTTTCGAGAAATCAATCGTGTAAAGGTTGCCATCCAACTCTCCAACAAAGGCCAGTTTGAGAGTATCTCTCTTAAATACTTTCACATCCGTTAGCCCAAGAGTGTATCATAACCAACAGAAGCCAATTGGTGAACAGAAAGCAAATGATATTTAAGGGATTGAACAAGCATGACATTTGCGAGAGACATGTCATTTGTGATAGCCACCTTTCCCAACCCAAGTACCTGTCCTTTTGTCCTCCACCAAACAAAATGCTCATAAATGGTTGAATAGCTTCCATGAAAACGTAGAGCAATTTGCTATCTCCGGTCATATGATTGGTACATCCACTATCAATCACCCATTTTACTCCACCAGAGAAAGCAACCTACACACAATTATGACTTGGTTAGAGGCACCCATTTTGCAATGGGACCTCTAAAGTTAGTCACAAGGGTCTTAGGGACCCAAATAGCATACAATCGGAATGCGTTTCGAGGACCAACAAATTTTGCAAACACTTCTCCATCCTTAGTCTTACGAAGTACATAGGATGGAGGCATGAACTCTTTTGGCTTGTTGAGAGTGGGCATGCCCCTTGTGGCCTTCCCACTAACAACCTTACCTTTCTCCTTGTGCCCTTCTCGTACAAATGTTTCTTCTAGAGGGGTGGTGCACTTTCTAGAATATGTCTTCTAGCTCTTCTTGCTCGTGCTTTGGTCAAACCCAAGCCCCTATTTGGCAAAAACCTCACTGTGTTGGCTCAATACCCCATTAAGGTTCTTTTGTCCTTGAGCACATTTCATGAGACATTTCTTGATTTGAGCCTTGAGAAGGTGATTCTCCTCAAGAATAGATGCTAGATCACTACTAGAGTTAGTAGTACAAGCATCAACATTGATAATAGGAGAAGAGTAAGCCTTGGCTAGAGTTTCAAGATAAGTAAGCTTGACCGTCTCAAAACTCTTTGTAAGAAGGGTGAGCTCTTCTTCCTTAGTCTTGAGAGACACGGATAGGAACTCACAATCCTTAGAGAGAGAAGCATGAGACTTCGCAAGCTTACTTTTATCATTCATCAATTCTTCGCAAGAGTCCTTAGCATTTTTCAAGGAGGCAAGATTTTTAGCATGTACATCAATGTTTTCACCAATTTTCAAGCATAGTTCATCATTTTGTGCTTCCTCATATTCGACTTTTCGCTCAAGGATTTCATATTTTTCCTTTTCCTCGGTTACGAGGGTTTTGAGTTCCTTAATGGTGACGGTGTGCTTACCCACCATCTCCATAAGCATACGAAACATAGTGAGCTTCTTTCCTTTGAGGGAGCACATGACCTTATTTAATTTAGCAACCATGGGGTCATCTATATCATTATCATCATAGTTATCCTCCGCATCAAGGTAATCATCACTAGGCGTAGGAGGTGTGAAGAGAGGATGATTTGATCGTGGGGTTATTGAGGGAGTCCTGGACTAATGGGTCCTCGGGCGTCCGGGCTGTTAATCATGGGCCGACTTGATGGGCTGTGAAGATACGATGACCGAAGACTGCATCCGTGTCCGGACGGGACTCTCCTTGGCGTGGAAGGCAAGCTTGGCGATCAAATAAGTAGATTCCTTTCTTTGTAACTGACCTTGTGTAACCCTAGATCCTCCCGGTGTCTATATAAACCGGAGGACTTAGTCCGGAGGGGGGACAATCATTACCATAGTCATACAGGCTAGGCTTTTAGGGTTTAGCCATCTCGATCTCATGGTAGGTCAACTCTTGTAATACTCATATTCAGCAAGATCAATCAAGCAGGAAGTAGGGTATTACCTCCATAGAGAGGGCCCGAACTTGGGTAAACATCGTGTTCCCTGTCTCCTATTACCATCGACCTTAGACGCAGAGTTCGGGACCCCCTACCCGAGATCCGCCGGTTTTGACACTGACATTGGTGCTTTCATTGAGAGTTCCACTGTGACGTCGACGAGAGGATCGATGGCTCGCCTTGTTCTCAAGGGCAGTATCACCGCCGGAGGAGCACTGGCCCCAGGCCAAACCCTTCGGCTGGGCGGCTTACCATGACCGCCCGTTCGGTCATTAAGCCGAAGATGACCTGTCGGGTCATCGAAAACCCCCTTGTATCGACTTCGAACACTCCAAGCCGATGGATCCAGCAGAGCTTTCGTCTTTAAACGATCTCCTAGATCGCATCGCCACCCTAGGGGTCGCTACAGACTACGATCGAATTGGGCTTAAACCCGATCAGAGAGAAATCAAATCTCCACCGATCACCCACCAGATAGCGTTAGTCGAGGAGCGAGACGACAACTCTTCCTCCATACTAAGGACGGGCTATGTCCGAATCTCCGGCTTTGAAGAGCCAGACACCCACCTGCGAGGAGACGCATCCTGCCCTCCGAACATAGAATCGGACGACGAGCCTAAGAAACCAGTGGATATCCCGGAGCCCGATCTGTTAAGTTCGGAAGTCCTTCAGACTCCAGATCCAAAATTGGGTCAGGGTTCAGATTTAAAACCACCCACGCACCCAAATATAAGCGCTCTCATGAGCATACAACAACTGTCTCAGGAAACGGTCCACCACTTCTGGGCCAGATTCCTTCTTGTCAAAGACAAGATTAAAGATTGCCACGACGAGGAAGCGATCTCAGCATTCTGCAACAATTGCATGGACGAAGGAATCCTCAACGCCGCCAACCGCCGTCGCATACTACAGTTCACTGACTTGGCAACTATCGTACAGAAGTACAGTGCAATGGAAAGTGCTTGGAAAACTCAGGCAGCCCGTTGGGAACCATCCGTCCCCACTCAACCCCTCATTCAGGCGAAAAGGGCGCACCCTTGTAACACGCCCGGTCCAATAGTAAAAAATATAAGTCCAGTACGAGGCGCTGAACCGTTGTGGAAGGATGGCTCGATATGCCATGCAAAATACACGCAACACCGGATAACATACCAACACATAGCCTTAGAGCATGTTGGATACTCCGGCAAGTGGCCAAGAGCGGCGAGGATATCCTCACCAAGAATACCCCAGAACAACACCCCCTAGAAGATGACGACCCCAAAATACTGACGGTCTTCGAGACATTCACCTCAAACAATAGGCGCAAAAGGGCACTCCGCGGACTCGCCGAGGTCTGTCAAATAGCAGCAATAAACCCTTGAACGACACAGCTATAACTTTTAATGCCGGCGACGAACCAAAATATAGGACAGTCTGAGCACCAGCCGCCTTATTTCTCAGTCCAATCGTGGATGGCGTTCGGATCACCAAGGTTCTCATGGACGGTGGCAGCAGACTAAACCTCATCTATGAAGATACACTCCACAAAATGGAAGTAGAGATGAGCCGCATCAAGCAAAGCAGCACGAGCTTTCGAGGAATCATTCCCAGTCGAGAGGCGTGACGTGCGGGAAAAATAACACTCGACGTGGTATTCGGCATGCCGGAGAATTATCGTTCCGAAGAAATAACCTTCCAAGTGGCCCCTTTCAACAGCGGGTATCACGCCCTCTTGGGGCGAGAGGCATTTACACGCTTCCAAGCTGTACCTCATTACGGGTACATGAAGCTTAAGATGCCCGGGCCCAACGGCATAATCACTCTCGCCAGCGATCCGGACATAGCACTCCGCGCCGAAAATAAAATCGCATCCCTGCCCCTTGAGGCATTATCTGAAGCCCTCGCGACCGAAGAATTAACCGCACCATGCTCCATGGTGGATAGGGACGATGTGATCTTAGACAAACGCCCCAAATCCACCTTCTTGAAGCCAGCAGAAGAAATAGTGAAATTCCAGGTCCATCCAACAGACCCCAAGAAGACAACATCTATTGGGGCACAGCTAGACCCAACGGTCAACGCCGCGCTACGGGATTTTCTTCGCGAAAACTGGGATATATTCGCTTGGCACCCTTCTGACATGCCAGGAATCCCACGCAAGCTGCCGAACACAGCCTCAACATATTAAAGGAATACAAACTGGTCAAACAAACACTGTGGTGCTTTTCCGGACCCAAACGTCAAGCCATGGGAGAGGAGCTAGCCAAGCTAATCGAGGCCAGATTCATTAGAGAATAAAAACATCCGGACTAGCTGGCAAACCTGGTGATGGTACCAAAGAAGGATAAATCCGGGCGCCTGTGCGTTGATTTTAAAGACCTCAATAAGGCTTGCCCTAAGGATCCCTCCCCCCTTCCCCGCATTGATCAAATCATTGATGCTACCAGAGGACACGACTCACTGTTTCCTCGACACATATTCCGGATACCATCAAATCAAAATGAAGGAGTCTGACCAAGCTGCAACAGCATTCATCACCCCATATGGGCCATTCTGCTTCAACACCATGCCCTTCGGGCTCAAGAACGCGGGTGCCACCTACCAACGCATGATCCAAACATGCTTGGAGAAACAGATCGGAAAGACAGTTGAAGCCTATGTGGTCGACGTCGTAATCAAGACAAGGCACGTCGAAGCACTAATAGACGACCTACGTCTCACATTCAACAACCTCCGCACATATGACATTAAGCTCAATCTGGAAAAGTGTGTTTTTGGCGTCCCCGCAGGAAAGCTGCTGGGCTTCATCGTTTCCAATAGAGGAATTGAAGCAAATCTAGCCAAAATACGAGCTCTGTCACAATTGGCTATGCCAATAGACCTTAAACAAGTCCAAAAATTCGCGGGTTGCGTGGCAGCTCTAAGCCGCTTTATCTCCAGATTGGGAGAAAAGGCACTTCCACTCTATTGCCTTCTACGGCGAACCAATCACTTCGAGTGGACGGACGTGGCAACAGCCGGACTGGAAGAAATAAAAACCCTTCTAGCGAGCAACCCAATCCTGGCCGCGCCAAATGTCGGCGAACCCATGTTGCTATACATATCAGCAACACATCAAGTGGTGAGCGTCGTGCTCGTCGCTGAATGAGAATAGGACGGACACAAATTCCCGCTTCAGAAGCCAGTATACTACATATCCACTGTCCTTACACCATGCAAATCCCGGTACCCTCATTATCAAAAGATAGCATACACGATCTTCATGGCATCCCGAAAGATACGACACTACTTCTAGGAGTGTTCGATCACGGTGGCTTCCGAAGTACCACTCAACGACATAATAAACAATAGCGATGCCACGGGCCGGATTGCCAAATGGGCCATTGAGCTCCTTCCATTTGATATTACATACAAACCACGTCAAGCTATTAAATCCCAAGTACTGGCTGACTTCATCGCCGAATGGACAAAGGCCGAACTCCGTAAAGAGTACGACACATATTCCAATTGGGTTATGTATTTCAATGGCTCCAAAATGCTGGCAGGGCTAGGAGCGGGTGTCATTTTGACGTCCCCCACTAGATACATCGTTCAGTACATACTCCAAATACTATACACAGACTCCAACAACGCAGTCGAATACGAGGCCCTTTTGCATGGTCTCCGGATGGCTGTCTCCATGGGCATACAGCGCCTGGAAGTGCACGGGGACTCAAACCTTGCAATATCTCAAATAAATGGAGACTTCGATACCAAAGATCCGAAGATGGCATCTTATCGTAATGCCTTCCTAAAAATGTTGGCTCAGTTCAAGGGGCTCGAGTTACATCTTGTGGCCTGAGAAAGTAATCAAGCGGCGGACGTTCTTCCTCGTATCGGTGCCAAGTGCGACCTCGTCCCACCCAATATATTTCTGGAAATGCTTTTTAAGCCATCCGTGGTGTGGCAGGGGAGAGCGGCAACACTAGTCCGGATTCGAACCCAACCACAGATTCTGAACCCACCGATATCATCGGAGGCTCAGCCACTGAAATAACACCGTCGACCCATCTCATTATGGCAGTCATTGCCCCATGGACCGAACCCTTCTGGGCCTACCTTAATAGGAAGGAACTTCCTGAGGATCAGAATGAGGCCTGCCGCATTGTCCAGCATTTGAAGGCCTACGGGGTTCACGATGGAGAGCTCTATAAGAAAAGCGCTACCGGAGTCCTTCAAAGATGTATCTCCAAGGAGGAGGGCGGCAGCTCCTGGCTGAGATTCACGCTGGTCTCGGCCGGCACCATGCCGCAGCTCGGGCCCTTGTTAGAAAGGCCTTCTATATAGGGTTTTATTGGCCGACGGCCCGAGCAGATGCATAGGACCTTGTCCAATGTTGTGTCGGATGCCAACTCTTCGCCAACCAAAGCCATATGCCTTCCACCGCCCTACAAACAATACCCACCACTTGGCCTTTTGCGGTCAGGGGACTAGATATGGTTGGACCCCTTAAAGTAGGAAGCCAGAAGAAAAAATATCTGCTGGTTATGGTGGATAAATTCACTAAGTGGACAGAGGCCAAACCAGTTAAAACGGCCGAGTCCGGGCCGGTGATAGAATTCATATCCGGTGTTGTACACCGTTATGGCATTCCACACAACATCGTCACCGATAACGGCTCCAATTTCACAGCCGATGAGGTGAAAACCTGGTGCGCTAATATGGGCATCAAACTCGATTATGCCTCTGTCTATCATCCACAAACAAACAGTCAAGTTGAATGAGCCAATGGTCTTATTATGAGCGGCATCAAGCCTAGACTAGTGCGGTCTTTGAAAGAATCAGACAAGCACTGGGTTGAGGAGCTCGACTCCGTACTCTGGGGGTTGCGGACCACGCCCAATCATACTATCGGATACACACCTTTCTTCATGGTGTACAACGCAGAGGCAGTGTTATCCTGCGACATTATTCATGACTCACCTCAAGTGCACATGTACGAAGAGAGAGAGAGGCCGAGCTTGATCGGCAGGATAGCTTAGATGCCCTGGAGGAGGAGCGCAACATCGCAAAAGCCCGTTCTGCATTTTATCAACAGCAGACTCGCATGTATCAAAGTAGAGAAGTGCGGGCCAAGACTTATAATGTTGGCGAACTCGTTCTATGCCTGCCGAAGAAGAAAATGAACAAGCTGAAGCCCAACTAGGAGGGTCCCTTCATCATTGACGAAGTCCTCACCGGAGGAGCGTACCGCTTGTATGATGCGTCAGACAATCGCTTAGAGCCGAACCCCTGGAACGCGGCCAGACTCCGACGATTCTATGCCTAGCGCCGAACCCTGTGTTTGTCTCCTTCTTCCTGTTGTTTCCATTATATTTTCTCTCTTTTCATTTTTTCTCTTTAGCTTTAAATATTTTGTGCGGATAGACCGTACACCCCTGACGCATACATCTTCAAATATGTACATCCATTACACCTAGGGGCTTCTGGGACAGAATCTTGCTATTATTTTCTGAGCATTAAGCTTATCACATATGCGTCGTTTCCCATATGTACCTTTTCTTCGCCATTATATGCATCGATATGACTTAAGTTTTGGCTAAGCTGGGTTGCCTGGCTCCTGTGCTTGTGCCCTATGTTCCCGTTAATTCGGCTAGGGCATAAAGGGAGCACCACTGCGATTGTTACTGCCGGGTCATCCGGATGTGTACCTTAGACGGGGTGAAGCCGAAAGCTTGCATTCTTAAGGGAATATTTGGTCGGTGAATTAAAGATGTTTCCGCATTCACTCCATTGTGAACCCCCAGAAGTTACTCATACTGTGATTTTTTCAATCACAGTTCGGACATGCACATGAAACACATGCACACTCAGGGAAAGGAACCCTTAACGGAACTATTCTCTCTACAAGATGTTTCTTACATAATGTAATATAACATAACTAGCCGGATACAACTTGTCTATTCAAACAACTATGACCCCTACGCCTTGTTTCCACGCATACCCCGGTCTATTTTACTGCTCAGGTATTTGGAAATACTCCGCACCTTCGGGTCCAGAGGTCGAAGCGAAAAGGTCTGCCATGGCAATCATTTTACAATTCAGCTAGATTTACATACATCAAGAAAGGTACATAGTCATTTGGACTCAAAAATTTCCTCCTCTATACCGTCCAGCAGGCTGTCTAGCTTATAATCCTGCTCAGAATACTTGGCGGCTATTTCTACTTGGTCATATACCAAATTAACTAGAACTTCTTTTCCATCTGACCCTAGAGGTCCGACCCGAGCCATATGATTCGAAAAGCTTGGTATACCATGTTTTCACCATGGCCCAGGCTTCTCGTGCACCTTCCCGCCAAGCCGATATCTTCCACAATTAAAAGTGCCGCCGCGCTCCCTTGAAAAGCTGTATAAGCTCCTCCATCTTTCCTAGAGGGGAGGCGGATGGCCATAAGGCCTTGGCAACACTTCACGTCGCCTACCGAGCCTGCTTGTGCACTAGCAGATCTTATAGAAGATCACCAGAGAATCCAAACATCTCCTCTTCGGGACGACCGGTCAGCATACCTGCAGACATAACTCTGTCAGTCTCCTCCACCTCCGAATTATTCGAAGGTTAGTCCAACCACATACCGAATATGCCGCCTCGCAGCCTTTTATTCTCCTTTACGGAGTCAGCTAGCTGGGCCCGTACATCTTTCAGTTACTCGCCCAATCGGGTATTCGAATCCTGGAGCCTGTTTTTCTCCATCACGACTTTTGTGAGCACATGCTCGCCCCCGGCTAGCAGTTTCTTGGCTTCCTTGGGTAGCTTTCAGTTGTTCTTGCAGTTGATCTAGTGATCCTAATAAGAGGTGAGCAACCGTGTTAGCATTATTGGTATACCATTATGTTTTCTCGATGGAGGGGAACATTACCAGGAGACGCCTTCTTGGATTTCCCCAGTTTGGCACGGGTAGCAGTCAACTGTGTTTGACACTTTTCTAGCTCTTGGGCTAGCAGGTCGTTCTTCTCCGTAAGAACCTGGTTATACAGCGATACTTAAATAAGTTTTACCAACTTCTTCAAGTCTCGGGGGCTACTGGCATATGGTCATCATATTCGGACAAAGTAAACTTACCCGCACATCCTTTAAATGCTGCTTTGTGGCTCTGTTAAGCCCATCTCAAGCAGCTCGAATGTATGCATCAACCGAGCTGAAGGCGTTAAATGCCTCTTCTGAAAAACCGGGGTCTTGTAAAACGGCCCTTCGGCGCTGATGATTCATGGCACTCTCTGATAACCCACAAGTATAGGGGATGGCAACAGTTTTCGAGGGTAGAGTATTCAACCCAAATTTATTGATTCAACACAAGGGGAGCCAAAGAATATTCTCAAGTATTAACAGCTGAGTTTTCAATTCAACCACACTTGGAAACTTAATATCTGCAGCAAAGTGTTTAGTAGCAAAGTAATATGATAGTGGTGATAACGGTAGCAAAAGGTAACAGTAGTAGAAGTAATGTTTTTGGTATTTTGTAGTGATGACAGCAATAGCAACGGGAAAGTAAATAAGCGAATAACAATATATGGAAAGCTCGTAGGCAATGGATCGGTGATGGAGAATTATGCCGGATGCGGTTCATCATGTAACAGTCATAACCTAGGGTGACACAGAACTAGCTCCAGTTCATTGATATAATGTTGGCATGTATTCCGAATATAGTCATACGTGCTTATGGAAAAGAACTTGCATGCCATCTTTTGTCCAACCCTCTCGTGGCAGCGGAGTCCTTACGGAAACTAAGGGATATTAAGGCCTCCTTTTAATAGAGAACCGGAACAAAGCATTAACACATAGTGAATACATGAACTCCTCAAACTACGGTCATCACTGGTAAGTATCCTGATTATTGTCACTTCGGGGTTAACTGATCATAACACATAATAGGTGACTATAGACTTGCAAGATAGGATCAAGAACACTCATATATTGATGAAAAAACAATAGGTTCAGATCTGAAATCATGGCACTCGGGCCCTAGTGACAAGCATTAAGCATAGCAAAGTCATAGCAACATCAATCTCAGAACATAGTGGACACTAGGGATCAAACCCTAACAAAACTAACTCGATTACATGATAGATCCCATCCAACCCATCACCGTCCAGCAAGCCTACAATGGAATTACTCACGCACAGCGGTGAGCATCTTGAAATTGGTGATGGAGGATGGTTGATGATGACGATGGCGACGGATTCCCCTCTCTGGAGCCCCGAACGAACTCCAGATCAGCCCTCCCGAGAGGTTTTAGGGCTTGGCGGCGGCTCCGTATTGTAAAGCGCGATGATTTCTTCTCCCTGATTTTTTTCTCATCAAAACTCAATATATGGAGGTGGAGTTGGAGTCGGAGACGCAACATGGGGCCCACGAGGTAGGGGGCGCGCCCCCCACCCTCGTGGCAAGATGGTGGCCCCTGGCCTTCCTCTTTGGCAGGTATTTTTCTTATTTTCTGAAAAGTGTCTCCGTGAAGTTTCAGGTCATTCCGAGAACGTTTGCTCCTGCACATAAATAACACCATGGTAATTCTGTTGAAAACAGCGTCAGTCCGAGTTAGTTCCATTCAAATCATGCAAGTTAGAGTCCAAAACAAGGGCAAAAGTGTTTGGAAAAGTAGATACATTGGAGACGTATCAACTCCCCCAAGCTTAAACCTTTGCTTGTCCTCAAGCAATTCAGTTGACAAACTGAAAGTGATAAAGAAAAACTTTTACAAACTCTGTTTGCTCTTGTTGTTGTAAATATGTAAAGCCAGCATTCAAGTTTTCAGCAAAGATTATAACTAACCACATTTGCAATAACACATAGGTCTCAAGTTTACTCATATCAATAGCATAATCAACTAGCGAGCCATAATAATAAAACTCGGATGACAATACTTTCTCAAAACAATCATAATCTGATATAACATGATGGTATCTCGCTAGCCCTTTCCGAGACCGCAAAATATAAATGTAGAGCACCTTTAAAGACCAAGGACTGACTAGACATTGTAATTCATGGTAAAAGAGATCCACTCAAGTCATACTCAATGTAAACTAACAGTAATGAATGCAAATGACAGCGGTGCTCTCCAACTGGTGCTTTTTAATAAGAGGATGATGACTCAGCATAAAATTAAATAGATAGGCCCTTCGCAGAGGGAAGCAGGGATTTGTAGAGGTGCCAGAGCTCGGTTTTGAAACAGAGGTGAATAATATTTTGAGTGGCATACTTTCATTGTCAACATAACAACCAAGAGATGGTGATATCTTCCATGCTACACACATTATAGGCGGTTCCCAAATAGAATGGTAAAGTTTATACTCCCCCTTCAACCACAAGCATCAATCCATGGCTTGCTCGAAACAACGAGTGCCTCCAACTAACAAGAGTCCCAGGGGGAGTTTTGTTTGCAATTAGTTTGATTTAATTTGCATAAAGCATGGGACTGGGCATCCCGGTGACCAGCTATTTATCTCGTGAGTGAGGAGCGGAGTCCACTCCTCTTGAGGATAACCCGCCTAACATGGAAGATACAGACAACCCTAGTTGATAAATGAGCTATTTGAGCATACAAAACAGGATATTTATTTGAAGGTTTAGAATTTGGCACATAAAAATTTACTTGGAACGACAGGTAGATACCGCATATAGGTAGGTATAGTGGACTCATGTGGAATAACTTTGGGGTTTAAGGGATGGGATGCACAAGCAGTATTCACGCTTAGTACAGGTGAAGGCTAGCAAAAGACTAGGAAGCGAGCACAATAGTCATGAACATGCATTAAGATTAATCAACACTGAATGCAAGCATGAGTAGGATATAATCCACCCTTCACATAAATATCGTGAAGGCTATGTTGATTTTGTTTCAACTACATGCGTGAACATGCGCCAAGTCAAGTCACTTAAATCATTCAGAGGAGGATACCACCCTATCATACCACATCATAACCATTTTAATAGCATGTTGGCACGCAAGGTAAACCATTATAACTCATAGCTAATCAAGCATGGCACAAGAAACTATGATCTCTAGTTGTCATTGCAAACATGTTTATTCATAATAGGCTGAATCAGGAACGATGAACTAATCATATTTACAAAAACAAAAGAGGTCGATTTCATACCAGCTTTTCTCATCTCAGCCAGTCCATCATATATCATCATAATTGCCCTTCACTTGCACGACCGAACGATGTGAATAATAATAATAGTGCACGTGCATTGGACTAAGCTGGAATCTGCAGGCATTCAATAAACAGGAGAAGACAAGGCAATATGGGCTCTTTTGTCAGATCAACAATAATGCATATAAGAGCCACTTCAACAATTTAATTATGGTCTTCTCCTATCGAGCCCCAAAGAAAAGAAATAAAACTATTTACACGAGAAAGCTCCCAACAAGCAAAAGAAGAACATGAAATCTTTTTGGGTTTTCTTTTTAATTACTACTACAAGCATGTAAAGTAAACTAATTAAAAGCTACAACTAATTTTTGGTTTTTCTTAAGGATTATTAAACACACAAGAAGAAAGCATAAAATAGGAAAATAAACTAGCATGGATGATACAATGAAAAAGTATGAGCACCGACATCTAGCAATGAGTGTGTGAACATAAATGTAATGTTGGTGGGAAATATGTACTCCCCCAAGCTTAGGCTTTTGGCCTAAGTTGGTCTATGGCCATGGCTGGCCTGGCTGATATCCATAATAGTAGCTGGGGTCGTACTGTGATGCAGCAGCTATCGCCTGCTGAGCTGCAGCGTGGCGACGAGCGGCCTCCTCTCTCCTCTCGTACTCATCTGCCTCCTCTCTGGTAATAGTATATCCTCCTCTTGCCTGATAATCAAAGAAAGCAGGAGCAGGGAGAGTAATACAGACAGCACGACGTATGTCAAAGATTAGTCGATACTGGAGAGGTGATTCGTTCCTCTCGACAAACTGGTGGTGAACCATAGCATTAAAATCTAGATAAGTAGGGGTAATTAAATATCATCTTCCCGTACATCTATACCAAGAAAATTAGCTACGCGGGTCGCATAAATTCCACCAAAGAAATCTCCATTAAATCTATTAAGATGCAACCTACGTGCAACAATGGCTCCCAAATTATAAGATTTGTCTCCTATCACAGCACTCCTAAGAATACTGAGGTCAGGGACGCACATGTGACATGCCCCATCTTTACCATTTATGCATCTACCTATGAAGAGAGCAAAATAATGTATAGCAGGAAAGTGAATGCTCCCTATGGTAGCTTGTGTAATATCTCTAGATTCTACCACAATTATATTAGCATGAAAATCTCTAAATTCAGATTTCCAAGGATCCCTTATACTACCCCATTGTGGAAGTTTGCAAGCAGTGGTAAAATCCTCTAAGTCCATGGTATAAGATTTATCATTAAGATCAAACATGACAGTTGGAGAATTACGTGAAGTTGAAAATTCAAACCACCTCACAAAGGAACTAGTGAGATTATGATACTGACTGCACTTGTATTCCTTGAAGCTCACGAGATCAGCGTTAGGCAAATATGTGTTGCATTCTTTTTTATTCCCGCTCGATCCATAAAATTTTCAGAAGGCCACTCACAAGGCCGACTGGAGCATCTCTTGGTGGCTCTTCGTCAGCATCACGCATTGCAAGCCTGGGTCTTCCTTGAAGAACCACCTTGGAACATTTTCCTAAGAATTTTTCTTCCTCTGAAAAATTCTGAATTTTTTTAGCAACTTCAAAATAAAAGTAAACCAAACTCAATAATATTGATAGTAACTACTCCTACAAGTGCCTAGGGCCTATATCATGCATCAAAACTACTTTTGACCATATAAATTTGACATGCAAGCTCAAGAACAGGGTCACCTAAGCAGCAAAAATTTGCAATGAATAAAGCACTAGAACAAAAACTAATTGGACCAATGGAGGAGTCACATACCAAGGAACAATCTCCCCAAGCAGTTTTGTGAGAGGTGCTTTGAGCAAGGAGATCGAAAATGGCAGCAAAATGAGCTTGTACTCGGGTTTGAACTGGTTATTCGTGTTTGGGGGAGGAAGAAGGAGTGTATGGGTGAAAGGATAAGTGGAGGAGAGCCACCGTGGGCCCACAAGGCAGGGGGCGCGCCCTAGAGGGGTGGGCACGCCCTCCACCCTCGTGGGCAGGTGGTTGAACCTCCTGGTGTGTTCTCAGTTCCATAAATCCTCAAATATTCTAGAAAAAATCATATTTAATTTTCACGGCATTTGGAGAACTTTTATTTTCAAGGTATTTTTATATTGCACGGATAATCAGATAACAAACAGACAAATATTTATTTTTATTTTATTTAATATAAATAACAGAAAGTAAAAGTGGGGTACAGAAGGTTGTGCCTTCTATTTCATCCATCTCATGATCATCAAAAGGAATCCACTAACAAGGTTGATCAAGTCTTGTTAACGAACTCATTCCGAATAACATGGAACCGGAGAAATTTCGAATAACACTATGTTACCTCAATGGGGATATGCACATCCCCAATAATAAGAATATCATATTTCTTCTTGACAGTAGGAAGAGGGAATTCAAAACCTCCAAATATAATCGATGGAATTTTTCCAATAGAGTTGATACTATGAACTTGAGGTTGTTTCCTCGGAAAGTGTACCGTATGCTCATTACCATTAATATGAAAAGTGACATTGCCTTTAGTGCAATCAATAACAGCCCCTGTAGTATTCAAAAAGGCTCTTCCAAGAATAATAGACATACTATCATCCTCGGGAATATCAAGAATAACAAAGTCTGTTAAAATAGTAACATTTGCAACTACAACAGGCACATCCTCACAAATACCGACAGGTATAGCTGTTGATTTATCAGCCATTTGCAAAGATATTTCAGTAGGTGTCAACTTATTCAAATCAAGTCTACGATATAAAGAGAGAGGCATAACACTAACACCGGCTCCAAGATCACATAAAGCAGTTTTAACATAGTTTCTTTTAATAGAGCATGGTATAGTGGGTACTCCTGGATCTCCAAGTTTCTTTGGTATTCCACCCTCAAAAGTATAATTAGCAAGCATGGTGGAAATTTCAGCTTCCGGTATCTTTCTTTTATTTGTAATAATATCTTTCATATACTTAGCATAAGGATTTTTTTAGCATATCAGTTAATCGCATACGCAAAAAGATAGGTCTAATCATTTCAGCAAAGCGCTCAAAATCCTCATCATCCTTTTTATTGGATGGTTTGGGAGGAAAGGGCATGGGTTTCTGAACCCAAGGCTCTCTTTCTTTACCATATTGCCTAGCAACAAAGTCTTTCTTATCATAAAGTTGATTCTTTGATTGTGGGTTATCAAGATCAACATCAGGTTCAATTTCTATGTCATTATCATTACTAGGTTGAGCATCATCACGAACATTATTATTGACATTATCACTAGTTTCAGTTTCATTACCAGGTTGTGTTTCAGCATCAGAAATTGAAATATCATTTGGATTCTCAGGTGTTTCAACAATAGGATCACTAGAAGCATACAAAGTCCAATTATTTTTCTTTTTCTTCTTCGAATAACTAGGTGCATCTAAATTATTTCTCTGAGAATCTTGCTCAATTATCTTAGGATGGCCTTCAGGATACAAAGGTTCCTGAGTCATTCTACCACCTCTAGTCATAACTCTAACAGCATTATCATTATTCTTATTATTCAATTCATTGAGCAAATCATTCTGAGCTTTAAGTACTTGTTCTACTTGAGTGGTAACCATAGAAGCATGTTAACTAATAAGTTTAAGTTCACCTTTGACATTAGCCATATAATCACCCAAGTGTCCAAGCATATTTGAATTGTATTTCAGTTGTCTACCAAAATAAGCATTAAAATCTTCTTGCTTAGCCATAAATTTATCAAACTCATCTAAGCATGGGCTAGCAAACTTAGTAAATGGGATTACGGGTTTATCATATCTATAGAGAGAATTTACCTTTACTACCTGTGTTGGGTTATCAAGACCATAAGTTTCTTCAATAGGTAATGGATTAAGATTATATGTTTCTTCAACATGTGGTAAATTAAGACCATGTATTTCTTCAATAGGAGGTAAATTCTTAACATCTTCAGCTTTAATACCTTTTTCTTTCATAGATTTCTTTGCCTCTTGCATATCTTCAGGACTGAGAAATAGAATACCCCTCTTCTTCGGAGTTGGTTTAGGAATAGGCTCAGGAATTGGCTCCGGAGGTGTCCAATTATTTTCATTTGTCAACATATTGTTCAATAGAATTTTAGCTTCATCCGGTGTTCTTTCCCTGAAAACAGAACCAGCACAACTATCCATGTAATCTCTGGAGGCATCGGTTAGTTCATTATAAAAGATATCAAGTATTTCATTTTTCTTAAGAGGATGATCAGGAAAAGCTTGAAGTTATTGGAGAAGCCTCCTGATGGGGTCATGTACCTAGGGTAGGGTCACGAACCTGATCTAAGTACCTTACCCAAGGACACCCTTAGAAGAGGTCGCCTTCCAGTCGACCAACGAGGGACTCACTCGACTGACTTGAAGGACTCGACCACGAAGACTCACTCGACCACCAGGAGGTCAAGAGGCACTCTGCACTGCAACGGCCTGTAATTAAGTAGGCTTTATTATAGTAAAGACACTTTATGTGGGGCGTTACCAGTAACGCCCCAGACTTAACTCACCTTAAACCCTCTCCTACGTGGGCTGGCTGGGGTCCTGGCGCACTCTATATAAGCCACCCCCCTCCACACGCAGAAGGGTTCGGCACCTTGTAACTCATATACTCATAATCCACTCGACCGCCTCCGGGCTCCGAGATGTAGGGCTATTACTTCTTCCGAGAAGGGCCTGAACTCGTACATCCCTTGTGTTTACAACCTCTCCATAGCTAGGACCTTGCCTCTCCATACCTACCCCCCACTCTACTGTCAGGCTTAGGACCACGACAGTTGGCGCCCACCTTGGGGCAGGTGTTTTAGCGATTTTGTGGAGAAGTTGCGATTCTTCCGAGTACTTTCATCATGGTGTCTACTAGAGTTTTGGTCGAGGGTCGAGAGATCCGTCTCGGCACTCTCACCTTCATCGCCGACGACTCCGCGTGGCTCCAGGAGGCTCCACTCGACGTTGATGCGCTCCCCGTTCGCGGTGCGACGCATTTTCGCGCATGTGTCCGTGGCGTTCTGCTGCGGCAACCGTCGACCCCGTATCGGTCGGCTCCTCCATCGTCCACCCTCCCGGTCTCCCGCCAGCGCAAGCGCTCGGGCCGGTCGAGGCTTCAGCGATGGGTGAGGCACGCGGTGGCTCGCCAATCGGCCACCACCCAAGTTGCGGCAATCGAGCCCGACGAATCTCTCTACGGCTTGTTCGATCTGTTGACTGGCTCCGTAGAGACTGCATCCGAGTGCGGTAGCAGTGATCCAGCGGCGGAAATCTTGATGGTCGACGGGCCCCGCAGTCCCCCTGGCTTCGCCCGTGATGGTGGAGCAGGTGACGGAGGCGACCCCGCGCGAGGCCACGAAGAGTACCAGCCCGAGCCACTCGACTCTCTGCAAAGAGAGGAACTTCGCCGCAGGAACGTGGATGCCCTGCGTACTCCCATCGCAGGAGAAACCCCCGAGGCTTGTGCCTTGGAGGAGGCACGTCTGGCCAATTTGGCCGAACGCGCTCGACTGGAGAATCTTCAGCGAGCACTCGACGAGCGCGCGCGGCAACGAGTTCCCGACACCAGTCGACGTCAACTCTTCCCGCCGACTCAGGTATATCGAACCCCAATCCAGAATTTAGCAGCTGCGACCCGTATAGCAGAGTCCATCCAGCCTTCGCAGTCGGAAGCTGGCAGAGGTTTGCTGCAGATCAGGGATCTGCTCCGGGCAGCAGGAGATCAGAACTCAGCCGTGTCTCAGTCGCACAACAGAATTCACAGTCGATCCGTCACTGCGAATACGGTTCAGTCGGCTCACAGCCCCAGATCGCCTCCGCGGCGTGAAGGGCGCGAGAATCGGCGAGATCAATATGGCGACCGACTCGACCGAGATGATAGGCGTCGAGTGCCCTATTCCCCTCCGAGGGGTGGGTCTTACGCTCCTCGGCAGCAAGATGACAGGCGTCAATACAGTACAGGGCGAAGGGTTCCAGTCGACCCCAGAAAACCAGGCTTCGACGCGCGATCCATTATCGTGCAAGGTTTGGTCGACCGGAACAGAGCCCATCGAGGCGGACTCGACAGAGATGCACCCACAAGCAGTCGAGTGCATGTTTCTGGTCCTGAATGTTTCAGCAGAGCTATCAGAGCCGCAGTTATCCCTCCCAATTTCAGGTTGGCAACAGGAGTCAGCAAGTTCACTGGTGAGTCTAAGCCTGAAACTTGGCTTGAAGACTACCGAGTGGCAGTTCAGATTGGTGGTGGGAACGACGAGGTGGCCATGAAGCATTTGCCCCTCATGCTGGAAGGTTCTTCCAGGGCATGGTTGACTCAATTACCTCCTAGCAGCATTTACACTTGGGAAGATCTGTCCCGAGTGTTCATCAGAACGTTTGAAGGAACTTGCAAGCGACCAGCTGGATTGACAGAGTTGCAAGTCTGCGTGAAGAAGGCTAATGAGACTCTCAGAGAGTATATTCAGAGGTGGATCACTTTGCACCACACTGTGGAGAATGTGTCTGATCATCAAGCAGTCTGCGCCTTCAAAGATGGCGTCAAGAACAGAGAACTGAGTTTGAAGTTTGGTTGAACCGATGACATGACCTTGAGTCGGATGATGGAGATTGCTACCAAGTATGCCAACGGCGAAGAAGAAGACCGACTCCGAAGCGGCAAGCACAAGCCGAGTCAGTCGGAAAAAGGAAACACCAGTCGGAAACAGAAGCGGAAGGCTGAACCGGCAGCTCCTGGAGAGGCTCTGGCCGTGACTCAGGGAAAGTTTAAGGGGAAACCAAAAGGATCCTGGAACCCCAAGAAGGTAAAGGATAAAGAAGGGAACGACGTAATGGATATGCCATGTCACATCCACACGAAGAAAGACGAAGAGGGGAATATCATCTACCCGAAGCACACCACTCGCCAATGTCGACTCCTGATCCAGCAGTTTCAGGGAAAACAGTCTAAGGACAAGGAGAAGGAGTCGGACAAGGCTGAAGACAAGGAGGACAGTGAGGAAGGATATCCGCATATCAACTCCACTCTGATGATCTTTGCAGATGTGGAAAGCAGGAGTCGACTGAAAGTCATTAACCAAGAGGTGAACATGGTTGCCCCAGCAAAAGCAAATTATCTGAAATGGTCTCAAATACCCATCACATTCGACCAATCTGATCACCCGACTCATATTGCCACCCCTGGGAGGCAAGCTTTGGTGGTCGATCCAGTTGTCGAAGGCACTCGACTGACAAAGGTGCTGATGGATGGTGGAAGCGGGCTGAATTTGTTGTATGCAGACACACTGAAAGGAATGGGCATTCCGATGTCCCGACTGAGCACTAGTAACATGAGCTTTCATGGAGTTATACCAGGGAAGAAAGCCGAGTCACTCGGCCAAATAGCTTTGGACGTGGTGTTTGGTGATTCGAAACATTTTTGCAAAGAAAAGTTGACGTTTGAGGTCGTGGATTTTCAGAGTGCATATCATGCCATTTTGGGGAGACCAGCTTACGCATGGTTCATGGCTCGACCATGTTACATGTACCTCAAATTGAAGATGCCCGGCCCCAAAGGAGTGATCACTGTCACCGGTGATAGGAAAAAGGCAGAAGAGTGCTTTCAGAAGGGCTCCAAGATTGCCGATTCCCAGGTGACAGCGGTCGAGTTCGAGGAATACAAGCAAAACGCAGATCCGAGTGACTTGCTGCGATCAAAGAAACCCGCCACAGAGTCTGCATTCCAGTCGTCCGGTGAGACGAAGCCTGTTCACATTCACCCGACCGACCCCGATGCAGCTCCGACCCGCATCTCCACAACACTCGACCCAAAATAGGAAGAAGCGCTCATCCAGTTCCTCCGTGAGAACTGGGACATTTTTGCATGGAAGCCCGCTGACATGCCAGGTGTTCCCAGGGGACTGGCTGAGCATCGCCTAAGAGTCGATTCATCTGCAAAACCAGTCAAAGAGCATCTTCGGCGGTCCGCCGTCCAGAAGAGAAAAGCCATTGGTGAAGAAGTGGCTCGACTGTTGGCGGCAGGATTTATCCGAGAGATATACCACTCCGAGTGGCTCGCTAATGTCGTCATGGTTCCTAAGAAGGACAAGTCGCTCCGAATGTGCATTGATTTCAAGCACATCAACCGGGCCTGCCCGAAAGATCATTTTCCTCTCCCTCGCATAGATCAAATTGTTGACTCGACCGCGGGATGCGAGAAGCTATCTTTTTTAGATGCCTACTCCGGGTACCACCAGATCCGTCTGTACGGACCCGACGAGGTAAAAACAGCTTTCATCACTCCATTCGGGTGCTTCTGCTATATCACCATGCCATTCGGCCTCAAGAATGCCGGAGCCACATTTATGCGAATGATTCAGAAGTGTCTACTCACTCAAATCAGTCGGAATGTGGAAGCATATATGGATGATATTGTTGTCAAGTCACGAAAAGGTTCCGACCTGCTCGCTGATCTCGCCGAAACATTTGCCAACCTCAGAAGATATGATATCAAGCTCAATCCATCAAAGTGCACATTTGGAGTTCCTGGTGGCAAGTTACTCGGTTTTCTCGTTTCCGAACGGGGAATCGACGCTAACCCAGAGAAGATTGGCACTATTCTCCGAATGAAACGCCCTGTGCGAGTGCACGATGTCCAGAAGCTTACTGGATGCTTGGCCGCATTAAGTCGATTCATCTCACGACTCGGTGAAAAGGCATTGCCTCTTTACCGACTGATGAAGAAGACAGACAAGTTCGAGTGGACTCCAGAAGCTGATGCAGCGTTTGCCGAGCTAAAAGCTCTGCTCTCCACCCAGCCGGTGCTTGCTGCTCCAATCAGCAAAGAGCCTCTGTTGCTCTATATCGCAGCCACAGGACAAGTCGTCAGTACTGTGCTTACGGTCGAGCGGGAAGAAGAAGGAAAAGCTCTCAAAGTTCAGCGCCCAGTGTATTATTTGTCTGAAGTCTTGACTCCATCCAAGCAGAGATATCCTCATTATCAGAAGCTTGTGTATGGAATATACATGACCACAAAGAAGGTTGCTCATTATTTTTCTGATCATTCCATCACAGTCGTCAGCGACGCTCCACTATCAGAGATTTTGCACAACAGAGATGCAACTGGTCGAGTGGCCAAATGGGCGATTGAACTTCTTCCCCTTGATATCAAGTTTGAGGCAAAGAAAGCCATTAAGTCCCAGGCAATAGCAGATTTCCTCGCCGAGTGGATTGAACAGCAGCAGCCGACTGAAGTTCACTCGGAGCATTGGACCATGTTCTTTGATGGCTCTAAGATGTTGAATGGTTCCGGTGCTGGGGTTGTCCTGGTTTCCCCCAGAGGAGATAAGCTCAGATATGTGCTCCAGATTCACTTTGATTCCTCCAACAATGAGGCAGAATATGAGGCCCTCTTATATGGGTTGCGCATGGCCATTTCACTCGGCGTCCGTCGCCTGATGGTCTATGGCGACTCGGATTTAGTGGTCAACCAGGTGATGAAAGAGTGGGACGTGAGAAGCCCAGCCATGACTGGATACTGCAGTGCAGTGAGGAAGCTGGAAAAGAAGTTCGAGGGGTTGGAGCTCCATCATATACCCCGACTGAAAAATCAAGCAGCTGATGATCTAGCAAAGATAGGTTCCAAGAGAGAAGCCATTCCGAGTGGTGTGTTCTTGGAGCATATACACACTCCGTCAGTCAAAGAAGATCCTTTCACCGAAGAAACTCCACAGCCCAAGAGTGCCACAGATCCGACTGAAGTTGAAGTCCCAGCGGTGGTCGACTTGATCATGGAGGTCTTGGTGGTCATTCCCGACTGGATAGTTCCATATGTCGCGTATATCCTGAGAAAAGAGCTTCCGGAGGATGAGGAAGAGGCTCGACAGATCGTCCGTCGATCTAAGGCCTTTACCGTAATCAAAGGACAATTATACAGAGAAAGCGCGACTGGAGTCGGTCAGAATTGCATAACACCAGAAGAAGGTCGACTCATCCTCAATGATATCCACTCGGGGAACCTGTGGTCATCATGCGTCCTCTCGGACCATCGTGGCCAAAGCATACCGAGCCGGATTTTACTGGCCAAAGGCAAATGAGATGACAAAAGAGATAGTGGATAAGTGCGAGGGATGTCAGTTCTACTCGAATATGTCGCACAAGCCTGCGTCGGCTCTGAAGACCATCCCACTCGTCTGGCCTTTCGCAGTATGGGGACTGGACATGGTCGGTCCTTTGAGAACAGGACGAAGTGGCTTCACGCATGTACTGGTGGCAGTCGACAAGTTCACCAAGTGGATCGAGGCTAAACCAATCAAGAACCTTGACACCGGTACTGCTGTTAGCTTCATCAGGGAACTAATATTCAGATATGGAGTCCCGCACAGCATCATTACGGATAATGGGTCAAACTTTGACTCGGAGGAATTCAGAGATTTCTGCAACTCCCAAGGCACACGGGTCGACTACGCTTCAGTCGCCCATCCGCAGTCGAATGGACAAGCAGAGCGAGCTAATGGACTGATTCTTAAGGGATTGAAGCCTCGACTGATGCGTGATCTCAAACACGCGGCTGGAGCTTGGGTCGACGAACTTCCCTCAGTGCTTTGGGGGCTGCGGACCACACCTAATCGGTCGACCGGAAGAACTCCATTCTTCTTGGTCTACGGAGCTGAAGCAGTCTTGCCGAGTGATCTTCTCCACAATGCTCCTCGAGTTGAAATCTACAACGAAGCAGAGGCTGAACAAGCGCGGCAGGACGCAGTCGACCTTTTAGAGGAAGAAAGGGAGATGGCTCTGATCCGGTCGACCATCTACCAACAAGATTTGCGTCGTTTCCACGCCAGAAATGTGAGAGGTCGAGCCTTCCAGGAAGGAGATTTAGTTCTCCGAGTGGATCAGCACAAACCACACAAGCTTGCTCCTTCTTGGGAAGGTCCCTTCATCGTCACCAAGGTTCTCCACAACGGGGCGTACCGTCTTTACAACGTCGAGCATAATATCGACGAGCCCCGAGCTTGGAACGCGGAGCTACTCCGCCCATTTTATACTTAAGTTTTATCACTCGGATGAGTTGCAATAAAGTACTTCTGTAGTTCATGGACCTCAAAATAATAGTGTCATAGTTCCTCCATAATTTCTGTCACTTTTTATTTTTGTCCAATAAAATTCCCCCTCAGTGGGTGACTTAGCCGCGAATCCGTTTCGCCTAAGTTTGTAAAAATCCTACCGAGTGGTGAGCCAGACTCTCACTCGGAGGCTTAGCTGCGAATCCGTTTTGCCTAAGTTATCAAAATCCTACCGAGTGGTAAGCCAGACTTTCACTCGGGGGCTTAGCTGCAGCCCTGTGCTCGCCTAAGTTGTAAAAAATCCTACTGAGTGAAGAGCAAGCCTCTCACTCGGAGGCTTAGCTGCAGTCCAAGGACTCGCCTAAGTTTGTCAAAATCCTACCGAGTGGAGAGCAAACCTCTCACTCGAGGGCTTAGCTGCAGTCCAAGCACTCGCCTAAGTTATCAAAATCCTACCGGGTGGTAAGCCAGACTTTCACTCGGAGGCTTAGCTGCAGCCCTGTGCTCGCCTAAGTTACAAAAATCCTACCGAGTGAAGAGCAAACCTCTCACTCGGGGGCTTAGCTGCAGTCCAAGCACTCGCCTAAGTTATCAAAATCCTACCGAGTGGTAAGCCAGACTTTCACTCGGAGGCTTAGCTGCAGCCCTGTGCTCGCCTAAGTTGTAAAAAATCCTACCGAGTGAAGAGCAAGCCTCTCACTCGGGGGCTTAGTTGCAGTCCAAGCACTCGCCTAAGTTATAAAAATCCTACCGAGTGAAGAGCAAACCTCTCACTCGGAGGCTTAGCTGCAGCCCAGTGCTAGCCTAAGTTACAAAAATCCTACCGAGTGGAGAGCAACCCTCTCACTCGGAGGCTTAACTGCAGTCCAAGCACTCGCCTAAGTTATAAAAATCCTACCGAGTGAAGAGCAAACCTCTCACTCGGAGGCTTAGCTGCAGCCCAGTGCTAGCCTAAGTTATCAAAATCCTACCGAGTGAAGAGTAAACCTCTCACTCGGGGGCTTAGCTGCAGCCCAGTGCTCGTCTAAGTTACAGAAATCCTACCGAGTGGTAAGCCGGGCTTCCACTCGGAGGCTTAGCCGCAGCCCAGTGCTCGCCTAAGTGGACTAAAGAATAAGTCGATTGCAGTAAAGGCGCCTTGCTTCAAACCTGCAAAAGACATTCCGAGCCAAAGGCAATCGTATTCAAGCACCAAATTCAAGTTTGAATCGATATCTAAAGGAACCGAAAGTGCTCAGGTGTTAAGCCTGTTAAGGTTTATCGGTTACAATTCCACTCGGCATACCGAGGCAAATTTAAAGAGTCGAGCCAGAAGAAGTTTTTTACCCCTCCTGTGGAGGGCTGGAAGGTGCAACGAATTCATCAAGGTCAATTCCGTCGGCAATCCGAGTGGCAGCTGCAAGGAAAGTTTCCATAAAGGACCTGAAGTCGTGTTTCTTGGTGTTGGCCACCCGAAGGGCCGCCAGCTTCTCTTCTCGCGCATCTTTACAGTGGACTCGGGCCAGACACAGAGCAACATCTGCACCACACCGAGCCGAGGACTTCTTCCATTCCTGCACTCGACCAGGGATCGTGTTCAAACGGGCCATCAGCGACTCAAGGTCATTCTGAAGTGTCTCCTCAGGCCAGAGCATCGAGTCGATGCGAGATGTGGCGGCCTTCAGCCTTGCGAGATAGTCCACGACAGCTGCAACACGAGACTCCAGTCGGAAAACATCCATGGCAACTTCGTCGTTCACCGGAGAATTGACGGGGTCGAGGTTTGGCTCCAGCCGGCTAGTTTCTTCTTCAAAGTTTTGACAAAATTCTGCAAGGATGATCACTAAGTCAAGGGGATGGTCGAATGGAAAAACCACAATTGGAAATGTTTGCCGAGCATAGAGGTTTACCTTCAAGCATAAGAAACAGCTTCTTGGCAAGACCACTCAGGAAGGCCTCCAGATCAGTTTTCTTCCCAGTCAACTTACTGACTTGGTCGGTCAGGGCAGCTTTATCAGTTTTTAGTCGACTGACCTCCTTGTTGGCGATCCCAAGAGCAGCTTTCAGATTGGTATTGTCTTGTTCAAGCTTGGTGACTGAAGCTAACTTCTCGTCAGCAAGCTTGATCTTCTCAGCTAGTTCGAGGTCTTTCTTCTGTTGGGCCTCCCTTACCTTACCTGCAAGTTACAGCAAGATCAGATTTTGAAACAAGCAAGGGGAAAAGCAGTCGTCAGGGTCTCACCAAACATACCTTCGGTCTCCTCCTTTGCCTTTGTCAGCTTCTCCTGAACCAGCTTCAGGCTCAGCTCGAGTTGAGTGTGCTTGTTTTCTAGCTCAGAGTAGCGAGCCACAAGATCACAAGAGTTCTGCGAAGAACCAATCGACTAAATGTCAAATATAATTCACTTCCGAGTGAAAAAGGAAAAAACACACGTTTCTAAGACTACAGCCGAATACAAGCATTCGACCGTAGTCTCGGGGACTACACCCAGTGGGTGCACTCAGCGTGCCCCCACTAATCTAGTTGAAGACAAAGTCGACCAGTCGACCTCAAAAAAAGGAAAAAAAAGAGCGAGATGCATTCTCTAAGACTGTGATCAACTGCAAGCAGTCGACCACAGTCTCGGGGACTACACCCAGTGGGTGCACTCAGCGTGCCCCCACCGGTTTGTGAAATCCAGTCGACATAGTCGACTGACAGAAAGATTGACATCATAAAGCCTAAGGCCGACTGCCAGCAGTCGACCTTAGCCTTGGGGACTACACCCAGCGGGTGCACTCAGCGTGCCCCCGCTAACACGGAGTTTAATCAACACACCCAGTGGGTGACTACTATAAATTCCGGAAAGGAAAAGTTTTTGGTAGCATATCCAACAGAACAAACAGTGGTCGACTGAGCTGAACATTGCTTTGAAGGGCAGAACTGGCGTCATAAGCTGCCTGGCTCGCATCCCGGATGGTCTTTAACTGCTCCATCATGATTCCCGCCTGGCGTATCGCTTCCTTCGCCGCACCAGCTTGGTCCTCTGGGACGTGGTGCGTCGTGAAGAGGGAGGGCTGCTGAGCACTCGTCAATGGATCTGCGAAGGACACCGTGTGTCGAGTGGTGTTCTCTTCCTCCGCAATCAGAATCTCAGGTGCCGTCACATCCTGGGGCCCCTTGCTGGCGGACGCTTTCCTACTCCTCCTGCGCTTCAGTGGTTCTTCATCCTCATCATCATCAGGGAGATTGATAACAGCATTGGGTGGAGCTACGGAGAAGAATCAGGATCAGAGATCGTGAGTCAGTCGACTAAGAACGGCGTTAAGAATACAGTACCTGGTTTTGAAGTTGCTGCGTCCTCCATCTCATGGTCATCAGCCCGGGCTGAGGTTTCAGAAGTAGCAGCACTGCGACTCCAAAGGATCAGTCGACTAACTTCAGCGTCGACCAGAGACAAAGTTCACACAAAATAAGAAGATTCAAGCAGCACGATTACCCTGATATGGTGGGGATGGACACCTTCATCTTCGGTAGGAGCTTAATCGTCTTCGACGGGGCCGCCCTGGGCTGCTTCGGCGCCTTTTCAGTCGGCACCGGAGAGGTGGTCCGAGGGCGCTTGGTCGACTGAACAACGGTCGCAACCCCCTTGCCACGTTCAGTCGAAGGGTCGTGGACAAGCTTCGACCGCCTTTCTGAGCGCGGTGGTACGACCTCCTCCTCCTCTCCTTCCTCGTCCTCAACGTCATCTTCATCACTGTCATCATCATCATCGTCGTCATCATCCTCTGCAACGTCCGAGTCCCATTCCTCCTCTTCCTGGCTCTCGCCCCCACTCGCCTCACCCTCCTCAGTCGGAGCTTGTGCCCCATTGGGCATCGAGTACAGCTCAGTGAGGGCCTAGCAGATATCAAGACAAGGATCAGTCGACCAGTCGGCAGGATAACAGAAATGAATGTGACAAGAACACAGTGGAGAGCAGAGCAAACGTACCTTGTTTGGATCGCTGTTGTGGTCGAGTGGAGGAATCCTTCTGGCTCCGCGTGGGTTATCCTTGTTTCCGGTAACGGCTACCATCCATCTTTCCAGAGTGACATCGTCGACTGCTTCTGGATGGACTCTAGTCTCGTCTTCAGTCCCACAGTACAACCACATGCAGTGGCTCCGGAACTGAAGGGGCTGGATGCGACGCCTAAGGAAGACCTCCAGGAGATCCATGCCCGTCACTCCCTCCCGAACCAACTGCACCACGCGCTCCATCAACATCTTCACGTCAGCTTTCTCCTCCGGAATCAACTTCAGATAGGAGGGCTTGTTCACTCGGTCCATGGTAAACTGAGGGAGTCCACTCGACTGCCCCAGCGTCGACTGGTCCTGGCAGTAGAACCAAGTCGACTGCCAGCCTCTGACTGACTCGGGAAAGGTCATGGGCGGGAAGGTGCTCTTATTCCTCACCTGGATCCCCAGACCCCCACACATTTGGACGACTCGGGTTCTCTCATCACCTGGGCTCGCCTTCTTCACGGTCTGAGAGCGACACGTGAATATATGCTTGAACAAACCCCAGTGCGGTCGACAGCCCAGGAAACCCTCACACATGGACACGAATGCGGCAAGATAGGCGATAGAATTTGGGGTAAAGTGGTGGAGCTGCGCTCCTAAGAAGTTCAAGAAGCCACGGAAGAAAATACTCGGCGGCAAAGAAAATCCACGATCAACATGGGTGGCCAAGAGGACACACTCACCCTCTTCTGGCTGGGGCTGCCACTCCTTCCCCGGAAGCCTCGCACCTCCATGAGGGATCAAGCCCTCGTTGGCCATGTCGAGGAGGTCTTTCTCTGTGATGGTCGACTGGATCCAGTCTCCTTGGACCCAGCCCTTCGGCAGGCGGGATCTGGACGAGGACCCGCCGCGGCTGGTAGATCTCCCCTTTGCCTTCTCCGACGCCGACGCCTTCTTCGCACGTTCCAGCGCCGCCGTCTTCTCCTTGGCCATGGTTGCCGGCGAGATGCGCGAAGGGAAGTTGTGCAGGGGCGAGAGCGAGCGCGCTGGACGGGGACGAAGGGAGCAGAGAGAGAGAGAGAATGCTGAGGCACATCACAGAAATCCTCGCCGGGCGCATTTATAAGGTCCCTTCCGAGTGGATGACAGGTGGGCCCGGTCGATCTAATCATATCCGGGAACAGTTATGCAGACGGGATACGTGGCGAAGAAAGCGGCGCGGAGATCGAGGCGTCTATGTCCCGTCCCATCCGAATGCCGCGGTCCGCTCCACTTCGCGCGCGTCCCCAAATTTCGCATCCCGCGGAATCCGCGAACGGCAGATCAATCTGTCAGACGCGGGGTTTCCCGCGATCCGTCGCTCGGGGATCGTCGAAGCCTGAAAGATCACTCGACGAAAGAAGAGAATGGATCGAGTCGACTGAAGACAAGTTGCTCACCATCGACGAAGAGATTCTTTGGTCCAGAACAACGCACGACCAGAGCGCAAAGGTTAATCGGAAACGACATCAACTCCTTCCTCACTCGAAGCCTCAATCCATTCGGGGGCTAATGATGGGGTCATGTACCTAGGGTAGGGTCACGAACCTGATCTAAGTACCTTACCCAAGGACACCCTTAGAAGAGGTCGCCTTCCAGTCGACCAACGAGGGACTCACTCGACTGACTTGAAGGACTCGACCACGAAGACTCACTCGACCACCAGGAGGTCAAGAGGCACTCTGCACTGCAACGGCCTGTAATTAAGTAGGCTTTATTATAGTAAAGACACTTTATGTGGGGCGTTACCAGTAACGCCCCAGACTTAACTCACCTTAAACCCTCTCCTACGTGGGCTGGCTGGGGTCCTGGCGCACTCTATATAAGCCACCCCCCTCCACAGGCAGAAGGGTTCGGCACCTTGTAACTCATATACTCATAATCCACTCGACCGCCTCCGGGCTCCGAGACGTAGGGCTATTACTTCTTCCGAGAAGGGCCTGAACTCGTACATCCCTTGTGTTTACAACCTCTCCATAGCTAGGACCTTGCCTCTCCATACCTACCCCCCACTCTACTGTCAGGCTTAGGACCATGACACCTCCCCCAAGTTTGTGGGATACTGTCTTCTTCAATTTGCACAAAATTATATATTTCCCTTAAAGCAGCTTGTTTCTTATGAGCAGGGAAATACTTAGCAGAGAAGTAATAAATCATATCCTGGGGACTACACACACAACCAGGATCAAGAGAATTAAACCATATCTTAGCATCACCTTTTAATGAGAACGGAAATATTTTAAGGATATAAAAGTAACGAGTGATCTCATCTTTAGTAAACAGGGTAGCTATATCATTCAATTTAGTAAGATGTGCCACAACAGTTTCAGATTCATAACCATGAAAAGGATCAGATTCAACCAAGGTAATTACATCAGGATCAACAGAGAATTCATAATCCTTATCAGTAACAAAAATAGGTGAAGTAGCAAAAGCAGGGTCAGGTTTCGTTCCAGTATTTAGAGATTGCTTCCTCCATTTAGCAAATAACCTTTTAAGTTCAGTTCTATTTCTGCAAGCTAAAATGGCTAAAGAAGCATTTTGATCAAAAACATAACCCTTAGGAATGGCAAGTGGTTCTTCACCATCACTTTCATCCGTATCATCAGATTCAATATTTTCAATTTCTCTAGCCATAGCAAGTTGTTCATCAAGAAAATCACTAAGTGGCATAGTAGTATCAAGCATAGAGGTAGTTTCATCATAAGTATCATGCATAGCAGAAGTGGCATCATCAATAACATGCGACATATCAGAACGAATAGCAGAAGCAGGTGTAGGTGTCGCAAGCTTACTCAAAACAGAAGGTGAATCAAGTGCAGAGCTAGATGGCAGTTCCTTACCTCCCCTCGTAGTTGAGGGATAGATCTTGGTTTTTGGATTTCTCAAGTTCTTCATAATGATAAGCAGATATATATCCCAAGTGACTCAAAGAATAGAGCTATGCTCCCTGGCAACGGTGCCAGAAAATAGACTTGATAACCCACAAGTACAGGGGATCGCAACAGTTTTCGACGGTAGAGTATTCAAGCCAAATTTATTGATTCGACACAAGGGGAGCCAAATAATATTCTCAAGTATTAGCAGCTTAGTTGTCAATTCAACCACACCTAGAAACTTAATATCTGCAGCAAAGTGTTTAGTAGCTAAGTAATATGATAGTGGTGATAACGGTAGCAAAAGGTAACAATAGTAGAAGTAATGTTTTTGGTATTTTGTAGTGATGATAGCAATAGCAACGAGAAAGTAAATAAGCGAAGAACAATATTGAAATTTCATAGGCAATGGATCGGTGATGGAGAATTATGCCGGATGCGGTTCATCATGTAATAGTCATACCTAGGGCGACACGGAACTAGCTCCAGTTCATTGATATAATGTAGGCATGTATTCCGAATATAGTCATACGTGCTTATGGAAAAGAACTTGCATGGAATCTTTTGTCCTACCCTCCCGTGGAAGTGGGGTCCTTACGGAAACTAAGGGATATTAAGGCCTCCTTTTAATAGAGAACCGGAACAAAGCATTAACACATAGTGAATACATGAACTCCTCAAACTACGGTCATCACCAGTAAGTATCCCGATTATTGTCACTTCGGGGTAATGGATCATAACACATAATAGGTGACTATAGACTTGCAAGATAGGATCAAGAACACTCATATATTGATGAAAACATAATAGGTTCAGATCTGAAATCATGGCACTCAGGCCCAAGTGACAAGCATTAAGCACAGCGAAGTCATAGCAACATCAATCTCATAACATAGTGGACACTAGGGATCAAACCCTAACAAAACTAACTCGATTACATGATAGATCCCATCCAACCCATCGCCGCCAGCAAGCCTACGATGGAATTACTCACGCACGGCGGTGAGCATCATGAAATTGGTGATGGAGGATGGTTGATGATGACGATGGCGACAGATTCCCCTCTCCGGAGCCCCGAACGGACTCCAGATCAGCCCTCCCGAGAGGTTTTAGGGCTTTGCGCGGCTCCGTATCGTAAACCGTGATGATTTATTCTCCCTGATTTTTTTCTCATCGAAACTCAATATATGGAGGTGGAGTTGGAGTCGGAGACGCAACATGGGGCCCACGAGGTAGGGGGGCTCGCCCTAGGGGGCAGGCGCGCCCCCACCCTCATGGCAAGGTGGTGGCCCCCCTGGCCTTCATCTTTGGCAGGTATTTTTCTTATTTTCTGAAAAGTGTCTCCATGAAGTTTCAGGTCATTCCGAGAACGTTTGCTCCCGCACATAAATAACACCATGGTAATTCTGCTGAAAACAGCGTCCGTCCGGGTTAGTTCCATTTAAATCATGCAAATTAGAGTCCAAAACAAGGGCAAAAGTGTTTAGAAAAGTAGATACGTTGGAGACGTATCACTCTTCACTTCCAAGTTAGTGACGGATACATCATCTGAATCCTTGGCTGGAGGACAATACGGTGTTACCCCCGTATCAGCCCCCATCTTTACGGCAGGATCTGGATCCTGGCTGTGGGAAGTATGACCGGCCGGACCCCCGGATATAGTCCGGCACACTTTTTTTCCTGATACAGGATAAACAGAAAGGTCACAGTTGGATGTGACTGCCAAGGTGCATATTTGCAAATCCATACCTCTTTGATGAAGGCTCGGCCGTATCTTCATTTGCCTTCCTCTTCAAAGGCTTGCGAGGCATGGGGGTCACTCTCTTCGGAGATACCCCTGGGGCAGCATGGCGCGCCCAACGCCTCCCCTTTCGAGCACAGGACAGTGCGGTTGGTGAGGCGGTATGAGAAAACTCTTTCGGATGAAATATCTTTGGATTACTTACGTGTGAAGCGGGGAGAAGACCGGGATAATCAGCGATGATGGCCACTTCTGTGCCGTCATAGCTCGTTTGGTAAAACACCCCATTCTCGAGCACCAAAAATATATCCGGATCCTCTTCGGATCCGGGGTCAAGGTCCCGATTGTGGCCCTCGGGCTGCGGGGCAGGGCTGTAAAGCCCCTCGGAAGTCTTTCGCCAGTGCTATTATAAATGGATGGGTTAATGTTCGTTGAACATAGCTCAGAGAGTAGAATGAGTAGAGCAGAGGAGTTGGGAGCTTACCCATCTAGGAGGACTATACATCGAGTATCCTTCCCTATGCTTGATGCGCAAGAACTCCTCTTCCTCCCCTTTGAATAGTTCAGCCAATATTTTGGCCAGGGCGGCAGGGGTGTCGGGACCTTTCCTGCTGGAGCAGGAGGCATCATCTTTCCCATTATAGTGCCACATGGGAAGTCCTCTGTATTGGTGTGGCTGGACCCCCCGCACTATGGAGGTCGCCATTACTTCAACTATCGTGTATCCGGACTAGGCGAGCATCCTTATCTTGCTCGGGAGTTGGCGAACCTCCGCACTATCTTCTTCCTCGAGGCTCCGAGGACTCCAGCTGCGGCGTTTCTTTAAAGGAGCACTTGTGAACTCAGGAAGACCCCTCCGGACTGGGTCTGGAAGTACGACATCCTCGATGTAGAACCACTCAGAAGTCCACTCTTCAGAAGCCTTCTTCGGTGTGCCGGATAGGTATCTAGTCTCGGCAATGCGCCATATTTCGGCTCCGCCCATTTCAAATATTGATCCCTCGTGGTTACGCGGGACAAGGCAAAATAACCTTCTCCATAGTTCGAAATGGGCCTCACAACCCAGGAATAGTTCGCATAAAGCAATGTGCAGGATGGAGGCTGGAGTAAAGTTGTGTAGCTGGAGGCCATAATACTCTAGAAGCCCTCGGAGGAATGGATTAACTGGAAATCCCACGCCCCTTAGCAGATAGGGGACGAAACATACTCATCCCCCCACGGATGGATTGGGGAAATACTCTGCCTGGGTTTTGCCGTTGAAGGATGCTAACCCTCCTCGAACAGGGACTAGATCCGCAAGGGGGAGAAACCCTTGCGTTTGCAGCTCCACCAGCTGACGATGGGATACGGTGCACTTCTCCCATTCGCCTCTTTCTGGGCCGCAGGGATGGGAGGAGGAGCTGGGAACGCTAGACATGTTGGAGTGTTCTTTCCTAGCAACCTTTGAGGATTTTCTCCATGAGATGTTAAATGGATCTGGGATCCAATCTCGTTAAATAGATGTTGTCCCTCGCGTGGCTGGGGTGTTATGTGCAAAAATACCCTGATCTTTCGCATTCGCTCGACACGTGGAAACTGAAGTTGTTGATACACAGAAGCCGAGGGGTACAACATAAAATGGAAGGCCGGACACACTACTTGGAAGTCATTGGTGGAGGAACCCTCCTTGCAATGCCGAAGATAATCTATGCGCCGAAGACCTCATCATTGAATACTTGTTCGGGGCTACTGAGGGAGTCCTGGACTAAGGGGTCCTCGGGCGTCCGACATGTTAATCATGGCCCGGACTGATGGGCTGTGAAGATACGAAGACCGAAGACTGCACTCGTGTCCGGACGGGACTCTCCTTGGCGTGGAAGGCAAGCTTGGCGATCCAATAAGTAGATTCCTTTCTTTGTAACCGACCTTGTGTAACCTGATCCTCTCGGTGTCTATATAAACCGGAGGACTTAGTCCGGAGGGGGGACAATCATTACCATAGTCATACAAGCTAGGCTTTTAGGGTTTAGCCATCTCGATCTCGTGGTAGATCAACTCTTGTAATACTCATATTCATCAAGATCAATCAAGCAGGAAGTAGGGTATTACCTCCATAGAGAGTGCCCGAACCTGGGTAAACATCGTATCCCCTCTCTCTTGTTACCATCGACCTTAGATGCACAGTTCGGGACCCCCTATCCGAGATCCACCGGTTTTGACACGACAATTACCTTGACCTTGTCAGGAGAGTTTTGGTCCTCTCCATCTTCTACCACGGCCTTTGCCATTAGGCACTTGTGAGTGTTGCCCCTGCAGTCTTTCATATAGTTGTAGGTGACAACAGCACCACTCTTGTTAACTAGCCTCAAGGTGTTTTGAGAATCTTGAGCAACTCCGGCAACACCACTAACATCATCCGGATCGGATTCTTCATGAGCAACCATTGCTTTCCCATATCTCTTCTTGAGTTTTGAGTTCAAAGGGTTTGGCAACTTCTTCTTGGGAAAGGTCTTGGGAAACCTGATTTATTCCCTCTTCTGATATGGCAATCGTTGGAGCAGTGGTTGGCTTCTTCACAGTTGTAACATTTTCTCACTTTCTTCTTCTGGAATCTTCCCTTGAATTTTCCCGTGCTAAACTTCTTGACAAAGAGGGCAATCTCTTCATATGAAGGGCTCTCATTGGTAGGGCTGGGCGTTCGGTTAATATGGTTATTACGATTCATTTTAGTCAGTTTTCTATAATTTTGGTTTTAGAGAAATGACAACCGAAATAAACACACAAAAATTCGGAACCGAACCATATTAACCAAAATATATCGGTTCGGTTTATTTGGTTAACCTGAAAACCAAAGTGCATTCACAGATCAGCTATTTTCATTGACAAAATACAAATAATAATCACAAGAGCTAGCAACCTTAACAGAAAATATGAATATATGATAGTCAAAATGTCACATCATTGGCTGCAATGAAAGCCACAACTTTGATATGTATATGTATAAATGGATAGTGAATAAAGCCCTACGTACGAAAATATATCAAATAGTCTCAATTATGTAGCTGCACTTCATCATAGGAACATGGCTTCAATCTCTCAAATCTGCAGTACTACTTCCATGGCTTCGTACGGCAACCTTGCCGGAAACAAACATCTGAGGATTTTGTACAATAAATTTATTAGCACACCTCAGTAGCAACTGCATAAAAACAATCACCATAGACTAATAAATAATTTGTTCCGTTACGCACGCACACTGCACATGTACACAAGAAGATCCATGGATAGAAATCGTATAAGTACTTCGTGATACACTAGCTCATGGCAACCGTCGTTTCATGCAAAATAATATTAAAATATTCCTAGTAGTAGTAGTAGATCAAACTAATCACTTGCATGGAGTTACGTCCGTAGTGTACTAGCTACTAGTACTGAGATTTCAGAGATTAGAATCGAACTTGAAGAATCTAGCGGATGGCTTACGTCCGCCATAACCAAAGGATTTTTTGCTGACTGCCGAACGCCGACTCATAGGAAACGATGAGTAGCTGATCGGGCGTCTAGGGTTGGAGAGGAGAGGGCGCCGCCTGACGAAGGCATGGAGAGATGGGCGATGACTATGGTTTGGCGTACATGTGAACGTCGGGTGATTATGTATAGGACAGGTCTACGCAGCGGCTGGCTGCTCCCTGGCTGTTCGGAGTGGCCGGCCTAATTTTTTTTATCCTCTAATCTAATTTGGTCCCCCAATTAGTACTCCTATATAACAAAATTTCATTTCATATTAGAAAAAGAGCCACATAAACAGAAAAAAGAAAAGTGAATTATAAAACCATCCATGTGAACGCACTAATTCAAATTTCTAAATTTATGAAAAGCCATAATTTTTAAACCGCACGTCGAAATTAAGATTCATTTTCACTGTTCGAACTCTCGCGGCGTGCTCTTCGAAACTAGATCTAATATGAGTATGTTTCGACGAAATATTTTTTGTTCAATTTTGACCCCGTTTTGTGCAACTGACTAGCCGTTGACGTGCAACTACCTGAGAGGGATGTGCAACTTTTCTCGTACACCGTAGACGTGCAGTTTTCCTCTATGATACCTCCACCCCAAACCGCCTCCTTCTAGTGAGATGTGCAACTTCATTTGTTGTCTAGGCCATGCAGTTTTCACTAGTGGCACCACCCCAACTACTCTCTAACAGTGAAATATGCAATTTGGTCAGCTACCGCGGTACCCTGGCCAACTCCATGCCTGGTAGTCGCCGCGCGTGCACCCCGCACAACCGCGTTTGAGTGTTTTCACTGTTTGCTGCATCAGCCAACTATCTATCAGTGGATGTGCAACTTAGGATACTGCCACGGCCAACTGTCTAACAGTAATGTGCAACTTTTTCTTGTATCCCATGGATGTGTAGTTTTCGTGCTAGCACCTAGGGCAAACCACCCCTGCTAGTGAGACGTACAACTTTAGCGTCTTGTCTATATGCAAATTTTCACTATCCTCATGAATGTGGAGTTTTCATCATCAAACTATCCTTCCTCATGAATGTGGAGTTTTCATCATCAAACTATCCTTCCTGTAAGATGTGCAACTTCGTATGTTGGCCCGGCCAACTGCCTGGAGGACTTGTGCAACTCCGTGTATTGCCTCCGCCAACTGAAACTACATATCCACAACAAGGGAGGGGAAGGAGTTGCACATCGACTAATAAGCTGTTGGCGTGAACAACAGACTAAGTTGCACATAGCACTGGTAGGGGGGTGGGCAGGGTGTGCAAAAGCATGAAAAACTACACATCCACGAGTAAGGATGAGAGTTGCACATCGACTACTAGGTTGTTGGCGGGGGCAGTAGACTAGTTGCACATTACATTCTCATGGTTGGTAGGTTGCAATCTCATAGAAAATTGGATCATGCAGCTAAAAAACTAAGTTTATAAAAAAGTTGCACCATTCAGTACTAAAGTTGCATAATGCAGTACTAAAATTGCACGATATAGCACCAAGGTTGGCATCAATTTTTTTTTCGTCAAAACATACTCATGGGGGATCTAGTTTCAAAGATTTCGCCGCGAGGAATCCAGCGGTGAAGACGGATCTGAATTTGGATTCACGGTTTGAAAGATATGACTTCTCAAAAATTTGAAAACCCAAAATAAGTGCACATGCACACCCATCAGACAAGGAATCTCTTGCTCACGTGAATATGTCATTACTATCCGCCACGTCATGCATAAAGACAAAATTTTAGACCACAACACTGCATGCATGCAAGTGTGAGAGTCCGGCCGCTCAGTTTCGCTAATTAGTGCGTATGCACTTTTTAGAATTCAGGTTATGTATATATACATTAGGCAAATCAGAGGCTGTTGGGCCGAAGGAAAAATGGGCTGCTCTCAGCAGCCGCATGACACATCCACAATCACATGGGTACTGGCGTACGGCCATCATAAAAAACAACGGTTTCTTTGGTGATTTCGGATTGTGACTGCTGGAAACCGAAGTTGCACCAAACACCGAATAGAAAACGAAATTGCCACCGAACCAAAAAACCATACACCAAATAAACACATAAATCGGTTAAGTTGGTTTGGTTTGGTTCAGTTTTCGGTTTACGGTGTGAGTGTGCCCACCCCTACTCATCGGAGTCAATCTCATCACCGTATTCATCCTCATCATCATCATCTTCTTCACTTTGCTCTTCTTCATATACATGCTTGGCCTTCAAAGTGAGATTGATTTTTGATGTTGAGGTACCATGCATGGCAAGATGTTTTGTAGCATTTGCCTTTGACTCTTCAAATAGTTGGAAAGTGGATATGATGTCATCCGGAGTCATTTCCTTGAATCCATGGTGTTGTCATATGTCCCACACCATTTTGTGATGATACAAAGCAAGATCTTGGAGCAACTAGTCCATGAGAAATCGCTTAGTCAAGTTGAATCCATCTTGTGTCTTGTCACACTCACATGACTCGATGTCAGCTGTGAGAGTCATGAGATGCTCAAGGAGTTGCCTGGGAGATTCACCTTTCTCCATACAAAAGTTTTGCAATTGACCCTTGACAATTTCATATTGATCAAGCTGGAGAGTGGAGGTACCGGTCTTGGTCCTCACAATGCTATCGCATAATTCCTTGGCACTTGTGATATGTATGTATGGTCTCCTTTGCTTGTCAGTCATACCTCTTCTTATGCACATGGTTGCTGTGTCGTTGAGATTCTTGTCATATACCTCTCTTGGAGTAAGATTCTTCGGGCCAATAGCTTGGTAGCCGTACTCCAAGATCTCCAACATGTCATCATTTCCATATCGAAGATGATCCTGCATAGCAACTCTCCACAAAGAAAAATCAGTAGTGTCATCAAGTAAAGGAGGTTTACCTTAACACTACTGGAATCAGGATCTTTGCCGTCAACCAGCTCTTTGCCGTCGGCTAGCTGACGGCAAAGAAGTTCTTTGCCATCAGCTTAAATATAGCTGATGGCAAAGAATGAGCAGACGGCAACGAAGGTGTTTGCCGCCAGCCTTCTCTTTGTCGTCTGCTAGCAAACAACATAGTGTCTTTGCTGTCTGCTAATAGACGGCAAAGATGGTGGGTGGTGGACTGTGAGAATGACCTAACGGCCAGTTTCTTTGCCGTCTGCTAGTGGATGACAAAGCTTCTTTGCCGCCAGCCAGCGAACAGCAAAGAAACTGGCTGTTTTAACGGCCGTTTCCCCCCGGCCCCACCTCACCTCACGCTCCCCTCTCTCTCCCAGCCCTCACCTCACCCGCTCGGCCGCCCCCACCCCCGACCCCCGCCCCCGCAGCCACCCCGACCCCCCGACCCCCACCCCCGCCGCCCCGACCCCCAGCCCGCCGCCCCGAGCTCCACCCGCCCCGTCACCGCCTCCTCTTCTCCTCGCCCCTCCTTCGCCCCCGCGCCACCCCCATCCCGATCCCCCACCCTCGCTGCCTCCTCCTTGCCTTGCCCCTCCTTCGCCCCCATGCCGCCGCCCCCACCCCGATCCCCCGCCCCCGCCGCCGCCCCGAGCTCCTCCCCGCCCCGACACCGCCTCCTCCTCGCCTCGCTCATCGCCTCCTCGCCCTCCTTCGCCCCCTCTGCCTCGCCTCTCCGACGCTATCGCCTCTGCCTTGTCGCCCGAGTCCCGTCATTGACCACCGTCGCCTCGAGCTCCGGCCCCTCCGATGCCGCACCAGACCCCGACGCTGTCACCGTCGACCCCTCGTCCCGGCCCCTCCCCCGACCCCGGCCGTCCCCAACATCGAGGTGCGCCACCCCTCCCTCTTGCCTCCCTCTTCTCTCTCTATCTCTCTCTGTTTAGGTTTAGGTTTAGGTTCAATGATGTTGTGCAATGATGCTGAAACCCATGAGTGAAGAAACTATTCAAGTAAATTATTGTGCAATGATGTTGTATTTTCAAGAACTGATGCAGATTTGTTTTAGTACTTCCAGTATTTGGAGCACAGTGTCTTCAAGTGTGTACAAGAAAAAAATGCATGTCTTGCAAATTTAACATTCTGTTCATGGATGATCTATACTTGATTTTCTAGGAAGTTTTTGAAAATGATTCTGAGCACCTTCAAATGTTTGGAGTCCAACAGAATGTTCACCATAGATGGTTTTTCTAGCTCCATTTGGGCAACAATTTTAACAGTCCGCACTAAATGTATTATCCTTGATTTTATTTTCAGTAATTGTTTCAGATTTCTATAGTCATGTGGTGTGTACAAGTGAGACAACTAGCTCTATTGTCCTTGAGAAGTCATAATCAGTTCACTCTGGCACTATTCTTTATAACAGGGAATTCTTTCGGAAGAAGTCAAGCACTCTCGATTGTTGCAGATTGGGAAACCTGAACTAGGCCCTGCCCATTAGCCTGATGCATCGACACCCTGGGATAATAAAACCACAAGAATCATGGTCTAGGCATTTGATGCTAATGGCCTACTGCATCATATACTCCTAGCCGCACCCCTGCGTGAGCACTGAGCACAAACTCACTCACTGTCCGAGAGGTGCCAGTCATGAGGAACTCACACCCTATCACTTCAATGTCTGGTCTGCAAGTAGGAACAACGATAGGATTTAGCATTTCCATTTGTATCCATTGCGCCAAAGTTGACGCTAACCTAACTCGACGTTTTTTAGTCTTCACCAATCAGACTCCTGGAGTGGAAGCCAAATGCGTTTTTAGGATCCTATCATTTTTAGGTTTTTAGATGGTAGGGTTATTTCTTATAATTTGTTGTTTTATGTTAAGTTTTGTTCTGGTGGTCCGAAAACCCACTGATTTGGAAACATTGTTGAGGCCTTTCTTTGATTGGATATAAATGGTGCTACTTTGTGTTATATGAAGTGGTTGCTAATGAGTGCAAAATATCAGAACAACTTGTGCATTCTATACGTATTAGGAGTTTTGGCTTGTTATTTTGGTTGTGCTTTTATTGATTTTTTTACACAACTGCTTTAATGGATTCGTTTCCATATGCCATTTTTATTTTGGTTGTGCTTTTATTGATTTTAGAACACTTAATTAATTCTGGTTGTGTTTTTAGATTACTATGCTATGTTTTTTTGACATTTTCAGTTTTCTTTCATGTCTAAAAAAATCCCTAGTTTTGAATGGTGCCAATTGCCATTGCCAACTAACCTATGAAATTAATTAAGTGTTGTTGATGTTGTTGATTATTAGAGATGGGGGGAGGCCGCCAACGCAGGCTACGCTCTGCCACACCGGAGTACGAGTTGGAAGGTTTCGAGTTCTTCACGATCATACTTGAGAATTCCTCCAAGAGGCAGGTATATAAAAGGAGAGATCTCCCCTTCACCCATCTCTTTATCATAACTCTGTTGTTTGCTACATTACTCCTTAACCCACATTGCGGAGGCAGCCTGACACTTTTATGGAGATGCTGGACGGCCATCGGCCAAAGAATGTGAAGCTGCGACAGGCCGACAGCGGGCTTCATAGGCTTTGGGACGTGGAGGTGGTGATCAGAAACGACCACATGTACCTGTGTCGTGGCTGGGAGCAGTTCGTCCGTGCCTATGACCTGGGGCACGGGTACTTCCTTGTCTTCCGGTACGATGGCGACGCCATGCTCACCGTGAAGGTGTTCAACAAGACTATGTGCCTCATGCGCTACCAGGACGATGATGATGCCATTACGCTCTGCCTCTTCTTCCTCTCCATTTGGCTTTGTCTCACACTGATTGTTAAAAAAACTTTGTCGCATTTCCTCAGGCAATCGGAGCAGCGACAACGACTCTGGCTACAACAAAAGCAGCAACGCGTCTGGCTATAGCAAAAGTTGCAGGGAGGATGATCCGAAATGGAGTGGGGAAGAAAAGGAGCAGAGTGGGGATGATGAGTGTCAACCTATTCTGTCTGATGATGACCTTGCGATGGTGGTGCCTAACAATGGCTAAGCAATTGTAACGCCCACGATGCGGCTATATCTCCCATGTGTCGAAACACGACTTAGAGGCATAACCACATTGTAAGCAATGTCGCAAGTGAGGTAATCTTCACATAACCCATGTAATACATAAGGGAAAAAGATACATAGTTGGCTTACAATCGCCACTTCACACAATTACATGAATATAACATTACATCATCTAGATACAATCAAGGTCCGACTACGGAACCAAAATAAAAGAAGACTACCCCAAATGCTACACAGATCCCCGATCGACCCCAACTGGGCTCCACTACTGATCAACTAGAACGAAACAACACAAAGGACAAGATCTTCATCGAGCTCATCCTTGAGCCTGGTTGCGTCACCTTCTCGGTAATGTCGGCACCTGCAAACTGGTTTTGGAAGTATCTGTGAGTCACGGGGACTCAGCAATCCCACACGCTCGTGATCAAGACTATTTAAGCTTATGGGCAGGTAAAATGTATGAGGTGGAGCTGCAGCAAGCGACTAGCATATTTGGTGGCTAACATACGCAAATGAGAGCGAGAAGAGAAGACAAAAGCACGATTGAACAACTATAATCAAGAAGTGATCCTAGAACAACCTACGTCAAGCATTACTCCAACATCGTGTTCACTTCCTGGACTCCGCCGAGAAGAGACCATCACGGTAACACACGCGGTTGATGCATTTTAATTAAGTTAAGTTTCAGGTTTTCTACAACCGGACATTAAAAAATTCCCATCTTCCCATAACCGCGGGCACGACTTTCGAAAGTTCAAATCCCTGCAGGGGTGTCCCAACTTAGCCCATCACAAGCTCTCACGGTCAACGAAGGATATTCCTTCTCCCAAGACAATTCGATCAGACTCGGCATCCCGGTTACAAGACATCCTCGACAATGGTAACACAAGTTCAGCAAAGCCGCCCGATGCGTCGACATCCTGATGGGAGCTGCACATATCTCGTTCACAGGGCAACACCGGATATGTCAAGCTACGAGTAAAACCAACCCTCAAGTTTCCCTGAGGTGGCCTCGCATGCTGCCCATAGGCTAGGTTGTTAGTGCAAATGGTAAAACCAAGGTTGGGCCTTAGTGGAGGAGTTTTATTCAAAGCGAACTTTCAAGGGGTTCCCATTATAACCCAACCGTGTAAGGAACGCAAAATCCGAGAACATAACACCGATATGACGGAAACTAGGGCGGCAAGAGTGGAACAAAACACCAGGCATAAGGCCGAGCCTTCCACCCTTTACCAAATATATAGATGCATTAATTAAATAAGAGATATTGTGATATCCCAACAAAATATCCATGTTCCAACATGGAACAAACTCCAATCTTCACCTACAACTAACAACGCTATAAGAGGGGCTGAGCAAAGCGGTAACATAGCCAAACAATGGTTTACTAGGACAAGGTGGGTTAGAGGCTTGGCTTAACAATATGGGAGGCATGATAAGCAAGTGCTAGGTATCGCAACATAGGCATAGCAAAAGAGCGAGCAACTAGCAAGCAAAGATAGAAGTGATTTCGAGGGTATGATCATCTTGCCTGAAATCCCGCAAGGAAGTAGAACAAGTCCATGAAGAAGACAAACGGACGTAGACAAATGGTTCCTCAGAATCGCGACGTTATCGGAACCAACCCGAAGAAGCAACACCGGAAAGAAGCACACAACATAGTAAACAACCAACACATGAACATGGCATGATATGCGGGATGCGGTATGTGATGCATATGCATGATTTGAAAATGAATGATTGAACCTGGCCTCAACTTGGAAAACCGAGAGTGCCACAAGAAAGAGGAGTTGATTTAGGTTGAAATCGATATAAAGAAAACCGGAATCGGATGCACGGTTTGGAAATGGCAAGCAAAACAAATATGGCACTGGTCTGCGATAATCAACACGAGACCATCTAAATGCATCAAGATAAATAAGCTACTGCACTCGAACATGACAACAAAATACATGGCAGGGATCCACTCATGATGCTTGACAAAAGATGAACACTGAGCTACGGCTAATTCACTCAATAGAAGGTTCAAACAAGCATGGCAAAAGTGCAAAAGATAACAGGTTTCAGACTTAGTGAAATTAACAACATGTCAGGAATTTATCATCAGGAAGCAATGTTTAGAGCACGATAACTACATGCTACAGGAACATATCATGGCAAAGCAAGGCATGGCATGAAGCTACTCAAAGCATATAACAAAAGTCCCTTAGTGACCATGAGCCAAAAGGGATCAGAAAAATACAATTGCAAGCACGTGAACATAGCAAAAACATAAACAGATTCAGACTTTGTGAAAAACTGGAGCCTGGCAAAACAGATTAACATGTAGGCATGTTTACGAGCTCGATGCACTCACCGCGAGGCATTGCATGAAAAACTAAGCATACACCCAGCAAATAGACATGGCATAGAAGCTAGACATGGCAAGAACAACAACATATCATGCACGGATCAACAACAACAAGCTTGGCAAAATTACTAAACATGTTAACAATCTGCCAGGAACATTTTATAGCAAAAGTAGAGCTCGATTGACTCAAGCTAGGGTGCTCCATAATTGCAAACAAAGACATGGATGGATAGAGCACAACATTATATACAAAACATCCTTACTGATCATGCTCAAAAGAGGCACGGATCACTAGGAATCAACATGAACATATGGCATAAAAATAATGACAGGGCAAGGACTTAGAATATTTCTATCCCTGAAATCAGCATCACTGAGTAAGCTACTTTGCATGCTTGTGCTAGTCACCACAAAGATAACAAAAATACATTGCATACACCCCTGTAAAGATGGTATGGCATATTACAAAACACATGTAGAGCTCAGGATCATAGCATGCACACATTAATCATGGCAAAAATGACAAAAGTGCATTTGCTGAAACAGATCTAAAATAATCATCACATAGCTCTCTTCCAACAGCATTTCGGGCATCAAGATGAGCTCAAATGAAAATTATGCAGTGAGATGAAATAATGTACTCGTCGAGACGAACATTTCGATATGCTACACGCACGAATCGGAGCAACGGTGATGAAGTTATGATGCGATGAAGATGCATAAAAATACTGGGGACTTAGAAGATTTCAGAAAAAAACATGCGAGCGCAAGATATCTAAACGTCGCACAGGCGGGGTATAGACGGACAGTGCTCACCTAGGGCCCTTGGGCCGGATCGAAGCGGACCGAGGGGGCGGAGAAGCTGGGCCGGCCTTTGCGCTGCTGGGCCTGCTGCGGGGTGCGTGCCCATGCTCGTCGTCTCCCCGAGCGGGAGCTCAAGTAGGAGGCGAGGCGGCGGCGGCGCTGCGCTGGAGAGGGCCGCCGGCGACGGGAACGATGTAGGGGGCGACGGATCTGGCTAGACCCGGTCGGCCGGAGCCGGATCCGGGCGATGGCGAGACGTGCAGAGCCGGCGAGGTGCGGGACTCCGGTGGGGAAGCACTCCGGTGACGGCGGCTCGACTCACGTGGCACGAGCAGGAGCTGGTCACCGGCGATGTACGACGGGGAAGGCGAAGCGGCGACCGGGCGGCGAGGGAGACGATGCGCGCAGCGGCGGAGCGGCTTCGGGCCCGTGGGGCGGCGGAGCACCTAGCGGCAGCGGCGAAGCACCGGGCGGGCGGGGCGGGGATCCAGCGCGGCGCGGGCGCGTGAGTGCAGCCCCGGGCCCCGATGGGATCGGGCGGGCCTGCCCTGGGCTCGGGCGGGCCGCAGCGGGGCTGGAGGAGAGAGAGGGCGGCGGGATGAGGTGGCAGCGCGGGATTCGTTGGGGTGGCGGCTGGACATGTCCGGGCGCGGTGGGGATTTTGTCCGGCGGCGCGAGAAGGATGAAGTTAGGGTTTCATGTGCGCGAGAATTTCGGAGGAGAGCACATGTTTACAGGTAGAGGGAGCTAGGAGAGTCCAAATGAGGTGCGGTTTTTGGCTACGCGATCGTGATCGAACGACCGAGATGATGGAGGGGGTTTAGGTGGGTTTTGGGTCACTTTGGAGGGCTGTTGGGCTGCAACACACATGAGGCTTTTTTGGTCCCTCAGTTAACCGTTGGAGTATCAAACGAAGTCCAAATGATACAAAACTTGACAGGCGGTCTACCGGTATTAAACCAAGGCCGCATGACAAGTCTCATTCCAATCCGAAAACGTTTAACACCCGCACAGAAAAGAGGTAGAAAGGGACACCGGAGGACATAGGAGCGCCGGAATGCAAAACGGCCAACGGGGAAAATGCTCGGATGCATGAGACGAACATGTATGCAAATGTGATGCACATGATGGCATGATATGAGATGCATGACATGCAAGCAATGACAAGGCAACAACAGCGAATAACTGGAAGACACCTGGCACATCGGTCTCGGAGCGTTACAACACTCCACCACTACGAGAGGATCTCGTCCTGAGATCTAGAATGGCACCGGAGGGAAAATAGAAGAGAAAGAGGAGAGGTAATGCTAAGTTGCTTCTTTGACAAATGAGTGAAACCAAAGAACCTTGAGATGATGAACATAAAGGAGAAAGAATGCAACGGAGAAAGACGAAGTTGAAAGCACTCCGGTAGGAAAGGGGATCAAGGAAAACCAAATTCGGGCAGCAATCCGGTTGAAAAATGATAAAAAAACTTGATAAGATGAAAAGAACTTGGGCAGAGGGCACAACACTCCGGTTGAATGGATAAGCAAAAGAAAGAAACATGATCTTGATAAAACAAGATGATGGGTCAAAGAGAGCAACATCGCAAAGCCTCCGGAAGAAAAAAGAGAATGGAATGGAATAAATGGAGGAGAAAAACAATATCTTCTATCTCAAATGAGCTTGCAAGCATCTTTAGGAGAAGGGTCGAACGTAATTCTTGGAAAACCAACAACTAAAAGAGTAAGCTTGTCGCGGGCTTATGGAGAACATCTCAAAACTATGAGGTGAAATTCTGCCACTAACGGAAACGATAGATTGGATTGATATCAACAAGGAGACGAGAACTTATTTTCACCGGGAGGAAAGATGAAGAACTTGGGTCATTTATGAGCACCATAAATAGCAACAATCCTTAGGGAAGGCTTTAGGTGAACTATAACCCAAGATAACTCCAATGACGAGATTGATGGATTTAAAATATCTCATTCTTGACAAGATGTGAATCATGAAACATGAACTCAAATTATCAAGAATGACATAAATACCACCTCTAATGATAAGGAAGAAAGAATTGCACTCCGGATTGCAAGATAAAGAATGCTTGAGCTCCTCTGAAAAGAATCTCAATGAACACCTCGAGAAGGAATTACGTCCTTGATGAACCAACATGTATAACCTCCATGAAGAACTCCGGTAAACAAAAGGATAATGAAAAGAAGGAGAAGTTAAAAACTCAAGGTGAAACCTTGTAAAGATTTAGAAGGAGCTTCGCGACGAGATAATGCGGAAAAGCTTGGAACTTCGGAAAAGAAAGATGAGCAAATGAAATCAAGAGTTTTGATGAACCTCCGTAATAAGAAATTAATCACTTGGATGAAGAAGAATAAGATTTATGTTATGCTTGTCCTTCACCAATTTAAATTGACGAGAAACAATGGATTTGTCATACTACTTATTCTTGTAGAAAGGATTAAGATAGATATCACGCCAACTTGGGAAGGTCTTCAACGAACCACCAGTAAAATAGAAACAACGAATGAATTGATATGATAGCCCAAGAATATAACTCTTGAACAAACCACCGTATGAATTGGAAAAGAACGAAGTAAAAGGGATGAATCACCGGTAAGAATTAGAGAACGAATGAGGATACTTGAGGGGATTTGGATGCAACTGAAATGAAGAGATCACAAGCTGATTATAAAATATTGAATGATGCACCAGTAAGATTTAGAGAAGGAGAGCTGAAAGCTAGAAACAATAATTCTGAGATGATGGCCTTCGGACAATCAAACTGAAAAGACTCATGAATTGCTCCGGATAGGTGAAAGTAATTGTCACAATCAAATACAATTATGAGAGGACGACATCAAGCTAGAATCACGAATTTCTGAGAGAACGGATAAGGTATGGAGGTAAAACTCTTCTTCGGTCTTCAAAATCTGAGAATGACGACGAGAAACACCACCAATAATTGTAGAGGCACTCCGAAAGAATCAAAAGAGAAGAGATTGAGCCAACGATGAAAAGAATTTGAAAGATCTTGGAGAAAGACATTTGACTAATGATAAATCATTCTTACGTCAAACTTTAGAAAAGAATTTTTGAGAATAGCTCCGGGAAAATAAGAAGAGTCAGGTAAGATCCTGGGAATAGACCTGTGGGTTAGGGCCCACTCAAAGAAACACCGTTGAAATGGTCACTTGGAAGATAGATTGCACCGGTTGAATTAAAAGACTTGAATGAGAGAACATCCTCGAAAGATCTTGAACAAATGCAGAGTGGAAACACGAATCTTCGAGATATCTCACTACAAAAGAAAGACACATCCGTGACATTTTGGGCCGAAAGAAATTTTTTTCTATCATACATATGACACTTCTATGATGATAATTGTGACAAAACCGGGTATCATCATAGATGTGGTGGGCTCCTACTTCTATGAAAAAAAATCATGACAGAAAATGGGCTTTTTGTCCTGGGCGGGCCGGAGACGCAGCTGCATGACATTCTTTGGGCCGTCCATGATGGAAAAAACCATGGTAGACGCGAGGGGGAGGAAAATTTCGGGGAGTTCCCGGTTACGGTGGGAGGTCGGGGGCCGAGCGATGCGCGTTTCTCTCGTACACGTACGCGCGTGTGTGTGAGGCGTTGGCTCTAACTGAACCCGAGCGAGGTGTTGGGCTCTAACTGAACCCGAGCGATTGCACTTCAGGCTACGCATTACCGAACCCGAGCGATCAATCGATGGCTGTTAACTGAACCCGATCGAGCGATTCCTTGGATACTGCTGGTAACTGAAGCCGATCGATGGGATGAACAGTGAGCGTTGCGGGGGGGGGGGGGGGGGTTGGATGAACCGTGAGCGGTGGTGTTGCCTCTGGATGAACAGGACCCCATGGTGTGGTGGAGGGCTGGATGAACAGTAGACGGTGGAGGGGTGCCCGTGGAGGGGTGGATGAACAGGACCATGTGGTGTGGAGGGCAGGATGAACAGTAGATGGTGGAGGGGTGCCCGTGGAGGGGTGGTTGAACAGGACCCCATGGTGTGGAGGGCTGGATGAACAGTAGACGGTGGAGGGGTGGTTGAACCGTAGCCGGTGGAGTAGCGCGCGGTGGAGGCTGGATGAACAGGAGTCTGTGGAGGCTGGAGGAGGTCAACGGTGGATGAACAGTAGCTCGTGGAGGCTGGAGGGGGTCGACGGTGGAGATGAACAATATCCCGTGGAGTCCCGTTTTGCGGTACGCCACACCCCTCCCGATGAACAGGACCCCCGTTTCGACCGTAGCGCTCCAACGCAAGTCCATTTCCTCCGTTTTGCGGTATGCCACACCCCCCCGATCAACAGGACCCCCGTTTCGACCTTAGGAGGTCCGTTTCCTCCATTTTGCGGTACGCCACACCCCTCCCGATCAACAGGACCCCCGTTTTGACCGTAGGAGGTCCGTTTCCTCCGTTTTGCGGTACGCCACACCCCTCCCGATCAACAGGACCCCTGTTTCGACTGTAGGAGGTGCGTTTCCTCTGTTTTGCGGTACGCCACACCCCTCCCGATCAACAGGACCCCCATTTCGACCGTAGGAGGTCCGTTTCCTCCGTTGTGCGGTACGCCAGGCCTCGTTTCCATCGCCTCTTCCATCCAAGCCCTCCCGATGAACACGACCCCGCATTCCGTTCCGACCCCTGAACACGAAGACGACGATGTTTCTCCGTTCTGACCCAGCCATGTAGACGAGCCCTCGCCATACGTATGCGCGAGTAGGCGTTCGAGACCCCGCCCGTATGTACACATACGTGGCCGTATTTTCTTTCTTGCACCTTGGCCGCTGTACGTACGTGTACATGCTACGTGCGTGCCTCTACTACGACACGTCCGCGCCTCTACTACGACACGTGCGCGCCTCTACATCGACCTATATGTACGTACACGTTCGCGACCAGAATGTCAACACTACGTACACTTCGACTAGGTGGGTCCCGACTATCAGGCACTTCCTTGCCTGCGAAGATGTAGCTGGTGGGTCCCAGCAGTCAGGGGGGAGAAATATGGTGGCTCGTCCGGTGGGTCCCCGCTGTCAGGTGGAGGAATAATTATTTTGCACGTAATAAGGAGACACTTCCTTGCTGCGGCCGTGGACCTAGCTGTCAGCCTCTCCACGTACAGTCCACATCCGATGGATGCCGTTCCTTGACCACGTTGACCACGCCGCGCTGAGAGCACCAGGGCGGTGGATGACGACGAGGCCTAGGAAGGGGACGATGCGGAGCCGGGGAAGATGCGGCAGTGGATGCCCACGCATAGAGGAGTACGGGGGCACTGGTTCGCTGCGGTGTGAGGCTGCCGTCGCCGCAGAGTAACAGGGGGTGTGGGTGAGTAGAGGGATGGCCTGGCCAGCCGTGGGAGTAGTAGGGGGCGGTGAGGCCTCCGCCGCATCGCAGCCGGCCATGGGAGGCAGGAGCACGAGGCACGACCGGAGCTGGTTTGGGCGGCTGGAGCAAGAAGACCAGAGGTTGAAGAAGCATGACGACCGTTGGATGGACATCGTACGGTCACTAGAGCTAGAATCGTGCATATTGACTAAGTTGACAAAGCCCTCCGTCCCCGTCAACTCAGTAGGCCCACAAGTCAGCCTGCCACTATACTGGGTCCCAGCTAATAGGGGGAGTATTCATTTTTTTGTGCGTAATAAGGAGGCACTTCCTTGCATGCCAAGATATAGCTGGTGGGTCTGAGCTGTCAGCGGCGGTAACATTTTTTCGCGAAATACAGAGGCCCTTTCGGTGGGTCCCAGATGTCAGGTGGAGGAATCATTATTTTGCGCATAATAAGGAGGCATTTCCTTGCGTGCGGCCATGGACCTAGCTGTCGGCCTCTCCACCTAAAGTCCACTTCAGATGCATGTCGGTCGTTGACCACGTTGACCAGGCTGCGCCGAGAGCACCAGGGCGGTGGACGACGGCGAGGCCTAGGAAGGGAACGACACGGAGGCAGGGAAGACTCGGCAGTTGTTTCCCACGCGGAGGGGAGTATGACTGTACGAGGGTTTACTGGTTCATCCGCCATCGCCGGAGAATAACAACAGGTGTGGATGAGTAGAGGGATGGCTAGGCCAGTGATGGGAGTACAGTGGGGCGGTGAGGCCTGTGCGGCAACAGAGCCGGCCGCGGGGAGGAGGGAGCAGGCATTCCCACCGGCGCCTGTTTGAGCGGCTGGAGCAGGAAGAGCAGAGATTGAAGAAGCACGACGGCCGTTGGATGGCCAGCCAACAGTCACTATTTGTGCGTCAACCTTTTTTTAGGAAAGCCTCAAATCTATGGGAAACACCATACAACCCATCTGCCATTATTTCTAATAATTTACAGCCCATTTGCTAATTATTAAGTTTTTTTGGAGCCCATATTCTTTTTGTTAGCATTACAACCCATATTGTGGCCATGGTTAAAAAATATACGAAATTTTGCATATTTCGGTGCAGTCCGAACTGTTTTTAATCCTGAAATTTCGACTCACATTCAAACTGATTTTAAAAATAAATGTATATCAATATAAAATCCAACAAATTCTCCACACATAAAAATTAATGTAATTTCAAATCTCGAAATGAAAAAAGATATTTGAAACTAATTGCCGGTTTGATGTGTTTTAAAAATGTATAGCCCATTTCTCATTACTGATGGGCCATTTTCTGGGCCAGCCGAATTAAAGCTCTCCTCCTAGTCTTCAAAGATTTGCAGCCCAACAAGCTTGACAAAGCGACTTACTTGGCAAATCACAAAAAACAGGGTTGTGGCCCTGGACCCAGCTGTTAGCCTCTCCACGTACAGTACTCTTCCGATGGAATGTCGTTGACCACGTTGACCACGCCATGCCGAGAGCACTAAGGCAGTGGACGACGGCGAGGCCTAGGAAGGGGACGACGCGGAGCCGTGGAAGACGCGGCAGTGGATGCCCACGCGGAGAGAAGTACGAGGGTTCACTGGTTTGGCTGCGATGTGAGGCTGTCGTCGCCGCAGGGCCTGGCTAGCGGTGGGAGTAGTAGGGGGCGATGAGGCCTCATCGGCAGCACAGCCGGCCACTGGAGGGAGGAGCAGGCGGTCTCCCTGGCGATGGTTTGGCGGCTGGTGCAAGAAGAGCAGCGATTGAAGAAGCAGCAGGACCGTTTGATTCAAATCCAACGGTTACTGCTGCTAGAATCATTTGTTGACTAAGTTGACAAGCCCTGCGTACGCGTCAACTTAGTAGGCCCACAGGTTAGCCTCCCAACCGGTGCGCCCCAGATGTCAGTGGGAGGAATCATTTTTTTCGCGTAATAAGGAGGCAGTTGATTGTGTGCGGCCAGGCCAGCGGAGGGAGTAGGGTGGGACAGGGAAACTTGCGCGACATCACAGCGGGCAACAAGAGGAGGGAGCAGGCAGTCATGCCGGCGCTAGTTTAGGCGGCAGGAGCAGGAAGATCAGATATTAAAGAAGCACGTCGGCCGTTGGATGGACATCCAACACTAACTGCTGCTAGAATCGTGTGTTCACTGACAAAGCCTTTCCTAAACAAGTCAGCCTCGAAATCCGTGGCGTGTACAGCCCATTTGCTATTATTTTCATATTTTTACTCATTTTCTAATTCATATGGAATTTATTGCAGCCCGTTTTCCATTTTTAGTATTGCTGGCCATTTTCTGGTTAGTACCAGGGTCAAAAAATTAACTAAATATGTGGGAAATTTTGAAAATTCACAAATTTTTGCTGGGGAACGAAATATTCTTAATCCAAAAATTAATAGCCGTAGAAAAAAAATTTAAAAATAAATTAGTACTATGTCATGTTAAATCCTATGAAATACGTATAAGATATCAGTGAAGAACAAAAACAAAAAAAGAAACTTATATCCCATTTGCTATAATTTTTTTGGAATTTTCAACCCCTTTTGATATTACTTTTAATAGACATTGACCATACTCTTAAGCCAGGCCGGAATGCATCCCTGCTCGTCTTGAAAGATTTGCAGCCCAGTAATTCAGAGAAAAAAATAGGCCTAGCTTGGGTATTCTTCAAAAATAAATACTGGGCTAGCTATTTTCCCAAAGAACTAGTGCATGAGAATTTAGCTTTATTTATTTATTTATTTACTTATTTATGTTTAGGGGACCATGAGCATGTACCTGGGCCGGATTCATGTGAGAGCCTCCCTTCCAGTTAATTATGGGCTTCTCTATTGGGCCTTCATCACTGGGCTGCATGTTATCAACAAGTGGAAAATGTGTTCCGAGTTTCAAAAAAAAAGTGTTCCGTACGATAAATAGTATGCGCTACATACGGTACGGGGCACTAAAGGATTGAACCATGCAACGACTTCCAAAACATTGTGTTTGTCGTTCTAACAACACATTTATTCAACCAACAGACGAAATATACTACTGATTGTACATTGAAAACAATAGCAGCAGTAAACAGACGAAATATACTACTGATTGTACACGTCCGCTTAGTAGGCCCACAAGTTAGTCACCAAATCTGACGGGTCCCAGCTATCAACAAGATGAATAATTTTTTTTGCAAAACAAGGAGGCACTTCCTTCCGTGCGAAGATACAGCCAGTGGGTCCCAGCTGTCAGGTCGAGGAAACATTTTTTTCAGCTTAATAAGGAGGAAGTTTCCTTGCGTGCGACCATGGACCTCGTGGGTCCCAGCCATCAGCCTCACCACGTAAAGTCCTCTTCCGATGACTCTTATTTGTTGACCAGGCCGCATCGAACGCAGCGAGGCGGTGGACGACGGCGAGGCCCCGGACGGGAACGACTCGGAGATGGGAAAACGCGGCAGTGGAGTCGCAGATTGAGAGGAGGAGAAGGGTTATAACTAGTTCTATTGCAGCGTGGGGCTGTAGTCTGTGGAGAATAACAGGAGGTGTCGAGGGGTGGAGGGATAGCCTGGCCGGCGGTGGGGTAGCGCTTCGCAGCAATGCGTGCTGAGCAGAGCCGCTAGCCGCCGGAGGCCGGACCAGGCGGTCCCGGCGACGCTGGAGGAAGAATATGAGAGATTGAAGGTGCATGCCGGCCGTTGGATATAAATCCAATGGTTGTGGATGACACAATTATTTGTTGACCAAGTTGACAACGCCCTGCGTAGGCTTCGACCTATTGGCCCACATGTGAGCCTGCAAAAATGTGGCATATATTTAACCCATGTTTTCTAGAATGTACAGTCCATTTGCTGGGCTGGGTGAACAAATAATTTTGCATCGATCAGGCCCATTTATATTTTCTAAGAAATCCCAGCCCATTTGCACTTCCTTGAAATACACGTATTAGGTGGGCTCGTTATATATACATTTAATGTTATGTTAGAAGGAGCAATTAATATCGAAGAATAAACCGGAGAGGCACATTATATATATATATATATATATATATATATATATATAATTAAGAAATTAGCGAGTTATTGCTCAAAATAAAAATGAGCGCGTTATTATTAAATTAGTCCTTAAAATCTTCGCAATCACCAGGATTTTCCTTGCTTGTGAGTCCAAAACAACCAGGATTTTCCTTGCCTGTGAGTCAAAAACAACCAGGATTTTCCTTGCCAACTTCCGTTAAACATTTACTTTTATAAGTTGGGATGTTTTTATAATGTATATATAAGTCTCTATGAAATATACGATAATAGTAATAATATAAATATATATAATGTGGTTAGAAGGGAAAACATAAATTGGACAGGGCATTACTTTTATAAGAGACCTGCGTTTTATACCCCACAGTAGGCATACTAACAAGTTCACACACAAATACAACAAAAAAGGTAAACATTCATATCAAACTCAAGTTCACAGGACACGTTCATATCGATAGCCAACATTCACAATCAACAACTCAAAAGATTCATATATACACAAGCTCAGCATATCTATGCATCCAAATGATTGATAGATCACACGACAATATTCATACATAATTTACAAAAAGATACAGATATACACATGTTTAGTATGTTTATGCATCCAAATGATTGAGATCACAACCAATATGATCATGGACGAACTTTAATTACCTAGGGTACGGACTGGTAAATGGTGTTCAATCGGAGGTACTTCTTGCTAAAATTAGTTCTTGTACGAGTAAACTTTCGAGTACATAAGAGGCAGCACAGACAATCTGAAATTTTCTTGTAGGTTTATCCTCAAATAGTGGACTCGTGCCGAGGGAGGTTTGAGAAACTTGGCCACTACTTTCATCCAACCAGTTTACTGGCTCATCTTGGTCCTGTATCTCGCCAAAATTCTACATTGCAGACGAGAAAGGAGGCGGTTGAGAAAATGAACCACCCAAATTTTTTGTGCAGTTCAACTGAAATGGAGCATCCTTGGCGTGCTGACTGATTAAGTGCCAGATGAATATAAGCGTCAACCAACTTGTGTGGAATCTTTAGACTCCATGCCATATAGTTCGCTACCATATGTGCCGATAACCAAAAGGCACAAGTTGGGACCAAAGACTGGACTGCGTTTTTCTGGGCTATGCACCAAGCAATATTTTTGGCGTTCACTCTCCTAACACTTGGAGTTTGACAATCGGTTGACGCCGGTTGATACTCGAATGAATATAGGCACTTCTTGTCAACATCTGATCATTTTGTGCAGTTCTACTAAAATCACTCGATGTAATGATTTGCCTGCGAGTTCAGCCTCCAAATTACTCCTTTATGAAATCGGCAAACAGTAGCACAATACCAAATTACCAATACATATGACAGGCACAATAATTAGGATAAAGACCAGTACCAACATATGTGAGGTAGCATATCAATTACTATTTCCTTTGACTGGAAGCCGAGATAAGCCAAGCGACTAACAGCAAAGGAAGAAAGCATGCGGAGTTTAGCGACTAACAGGAAAGGACGGAAGCTGTCGAGGCAATGAAGCACCCAAAGTTTTTGTGCAGTTCCACCAAAATCGAGCATCCCTATTGGCACATATATTGAGAGAGTGAGATTACTATAATAGTGGGACTAGTTTATGAAACATACACTAACAAATAGAAGCACCCTCATTATCTTATTGGGTAAAGTTAGCAACATAGTAGTCTTGCTTAAAGAGAGGTATTAGTTTATTTAATCAGTGCCAATTAGCTCAACTCAACACTCAAAGCATTGCCATTTATCATAGGTTGCAAAACTTTAACGTGCAAAGATAAAGGAGTTTCTCATGACAGTAGCACGATACAAATAGAGATGACAGCAAACTAATATGGATGAAGGCCTTAGGCCCATACCAACCTGAGAAAAAAAAGCTTATTCATGTAGTCCCGTAAGAGATGATAAAGCACTCACTGGAATCACACAATAGTATATATTTTTGTGCACTTCAAATGTATGGTTGAAATCACTCTTGTTTACCAGTGCTAAGATTATATCGAAAGATTATCAAGAACTTCCAGCAGAGTTAAAACACTGGCTGGGATACAGTTCATTGTATTGTCTTGTGTAGTTCCATTTAATGTATGATTGGCACAGCATGATCCCTGTTTGCACAAGTAGGAACAAGGTGAAACCTTCATTAGCTTAGTGAGAAAGGATAGGAAGACATTAGCATATTACTCAACCAGTAGCATCAAATTCATGATGGACAATACGCAAAACATTGCCTCATTGAACCAATGGAAATAAATTGACATGCAAAACAATAGCACTATTATGTCATGACACTAATAATATTCCCTCCCTGCTCCACCACATGATTCACCTCCATAGACAAACATACACACGTACATGATTCAGCATAGGGTCCTACTAAAGATTTGTTTAACTCCAACAGGAAAATTAGGCAGTAATAAATTAGTGGTACTTAAGTACTCCTAATTAATTAAGTGAGACAACAGAAGTGGAAGGGCTCCCTGGAGGATCGTCTCACATGTAAGGTAGTCGTTGCCGGAGCCCTTGAATGGCCTCGACTTGAGGCCTCTGGCTTCAGCAAGATCGCCTTGGCACTGTTTATTCTTCTTCTTGTTCCTCTTCATGCTCTGTTTCTCTTTCTCCTCACCAGTTGGTGAAACCAAGTACACGATTGGCCTTCTAATGCAGAATTGGTTTTGTCAGTGAGGGAGTACAAGTGTACTAGTAAAAAACAACATTATTTTCTCATGGCAGTCAGAAAATAGAGATGAACACATGCATTAAATATCATTCTTACCTAAAGGAAGGTTATGGCGCCAATATGGATGATGAGGATTGGAACACAGATCTCCCTTTGTGCAGTTCCACCAAAATGAACCAACTGTTCCATTCTGACATTCCAGTTAAGCAACACAAAAGTCACTTCTTTTAAGAAGAGTTTTGTGCAGTGCACCAAAAGGTCACAACAGCAACCAGGTGAATTGGATATCCCTGTTTACACAAAAAAGCACAGAGGAAACAGTCAGAGTCTCAAACAATTACAGGCAAAAACATTTGGCTAAACTTGTCATGGCTTATAACAGTGGCATGGCTTCATTTTTACCAGGGACATTAGATTAAGAACAGCTAAGGCTGCGTTCAGTTCACAGGTTTGGTGCAGGATTTTCGTAGGAACATATTCCTACGGTATTCTTTCCCTTCCAACCGTTCGGAACACGGGAAAGGTGAATAGTGTTTCATAGGAAAGTTGGTCTGGTAGTACTGATTCCATAGGATTAGAAACATCCACGCGCTGCTCATTTTTTTGGGCGGAAGCCCGAGGCAGGCGCTCGCTGCCATGCGTTAGATAGGTTGTTGTGCTGTGTTGCCGGAATAAAAAAATCAACCTATGTGTGGTACGTGAGGTGAGGACAAGAGTAGTCATTGTGTAGCTGAATAAACAAATAGAATCTCATACTGCCAAGCATGCTACTCTAAAAAAACAAATCTATACATTTCGTAGTCCATCCGAACACATTATCTTGAGAGTTTCCTCCGGTTTGCTGTTCCATAGTTTTATACGTACATTCCTTTCCTATTCCTTTATTTTCATCAAGACCTATGTTTTATGCCCCTTTATTCCGAAGGGAGCCTAAATATTTGGTATAAGGGCATGGGACAGTGGGTGCACCTGCAGTCCAACACCATGTACGTAAATAGTGGCATAAAGTGGTGATTCATAGTTTGTTGCCCCGAGAAACAAACATCCAAGAAACATATCTGGGTTGGTCCCATTTTTGTTCACTCTAGCCACCTACTCCTATGTGTGGATAGCAAATCTGGTCCTGGTCATACCATTGTGTACAGCATTACCCCTATATTTCCCTTTTCGACCAAGAGACCGGTTGGATGACTAGTATGTACTACTTTCACCCCCTTTCCTTCCTGTTTGTATCAAGTCTGATGTACATACTAAATTCCCCCACCCCCACTTTATTTCTTGTTTGAACCAAGTAGTACAAGATTCGACTCCATGAAGTAGCTTTACCTCCAACAATAGAAGAAAAAAAATGTGACGTTGGACCATCCGATCGAGAGGGGCTGAGAGGTAGAAAATGATGCACATACAACGACGTAGCGAGTTGGGGAAGTAGAGCTAAGGCGGTTTCGAACGAAGATATACCTGAAGGTTGTCAGGATGTGGATAGGTGGGTGGCGGGAGGCCGGATCCGCCCACAGGCAACGATGAAGGGATCGAAGGACCTCCCGCGCCGGCGCTCAGCCAGAGATAACGGTGCGGCCGACAGTGGGTGTCCTCCCTCGCTATCGACGACGGCCTAAACGCTGCCCCTCCTCCCCTTCACCGGTGGAGGGGGATATGTCCGAATCTGTAACCAGCGGTGAGGATAGAAAGCCAGTGTTTTTTGAAGGGAGAAAGACAGTGTTACTACCCCTATCTTGTTTAGATCTAGAGAGGATGAGAGTGTGTGAATAGAGCAACTCTAGCAAGCAAGCGCGGAGGCTCCGGCCTATATATACGTAGTGAGCAACCCTAGCAAGCAACCCTAGCAAGCAAGCAACCCCTATCTTCATCAACTCGTACAAGACCAAGAAATTTGATTACTACAACGCCCTCTCCCTCGCAGACTGAGCTCCGGTGCCTTAACTGCACCTGCCTTTGGCTACATGACAGGAGGGCCAACCACCTGTTGGGCCCACCTGTCATAGACGCAAAGGCAGGAGCAGTAAGTAGAAGCTTTTGCTACACGCTATCCCTCCCGCACGAGGTGGACGGACATGCAGTAGTGGATTCGATACTGTAGAAGTAGGAGTAACATCATTGTTCATCTTCTCGAAGAGGCGAAGAGCCAAGCGCAACCCGAACGTGGCAGTTCCGAACGCTCGCGTGGTGCGGTTCCTTGGAGTACTAGCCAGGCTATTGCATGAGACAAAATTGCTATTGTTTAACAATTAAACTCCATTATCCATTGGTTGATACTCATTCTACATAGGTCCAGACGCTTAGCACCGTTTCCTCCTGGGGTCACCAATGTTTATTTGCTAATTAATAGAATTGCATGCAATGAACTAGCCATTGCAAGTCATTAAAAGCATGCACACCTCTCATCTCTTATTGGTTGATATGTCAAGAAACAAGAAACAAGGTAGAAGTTAATGCACCGCGCCTAAGTGTTTTGGGACTATGTATTTGGTTTTCATAAGATGACTTACACACCTAGACGGAGGGAGTAGTATAGCCCTGTAAACCGGAATGGAGTATTTGCCTTTCGAGAGATTTCAACAAGTGACTAGACTACACCGTGTGCATTACTCCCTCCCTTTCGGTTTATAGGGCTCAAATATCAAATCTCATGAACCAAGGCATTTTGCGATTGGAGAAATGTATCTTGTACTTTACAAAACTACCCTAATTAAACTCATGCATTAATTACGTAGTTCTCTTATTTTCCTCTACGCCTTGGTCACGGTGCACAATATTGAGCACTCCTACTCCCTCCTTTCCGGTTTATAGGGCTTATCTCAAAATCTTAGTTCTTTCATTTTATAAGGCTCAATTTGGTTGTTCCCCATCACAAGTTCAGATTCCAAGGTGCATTAAATAATTGCATGCAGGTATTAAGAGAAAATTGACCAGTGCATGTACTTTATGCATGCATGCATTGCAATTAATACATTGGTAAACATACATTTTTGAAGAAAACAAGAGCTTTAATTGGGTGCTTTTGCAAATTACAAAAAGGATTCCACCACTCACCATCTACCTTGGTTGGTGAAATTTTTGATTGAGCCCTATAAACTGGAAAGGAGGGAGTATATGACTAGCCGCTCTATCTACATGCGGGACATTTCAAAGCATCCGGGCCCACGTGCCATCCACCAAATCACAGCGAGGTGCAACAGTCGAGACCCACCTGTCACCCCGGTGTGGCCGTCATGACCCGTCATATCACAAAACGCACACCTTTACCAGCAGTGGTAAGGTGGCCTCCAAGTTGGACTGGACGAAGCAACCATCATTTCACTAGAACGCTCGTTCAAGCCCTTTCTTCCCTTTCTTGAAGAAAACCTCACTCCAGGCTACTCACTTCTGCCATTTTTCTTTTGTACCAACGAAGGAAAGGTGGGCGAATATGTTATGCTGCTATATTTTCATTCCAAGGATCTTCTTTTTGCGAAGCACCGACCGATTCTCACATCCTATTCTTTTCCCGTTTTCATTGCGATTGTGGTTTCCTTTCGATTGCTTTTCGTTTGTCAGTTCATTGATGGATCCTGGAGCACAAGGCAAAGAGTTGCTGGCGGATAACCCACTAGAGACAGCGATCTCCAGGAAGCGAGCACCGACCAACGAGTTGACCATGTTGGTGGGACAACCGATGGAGACGAAGAACTCCAAGAAACAAGCACTGGCCCAAGAGTTGAGGAGTTGGCAGACGAACTCCTCAAAGAAAGTTGGAAGAACAGCAATGGCCCCACTGTGCCTACCCCAGGAACTCTGATTGCCACCTATGTGAGGCTCAAGACCGAGTTTGAGGAGATAGTCGCCGTTGAGAAGTAGTATTCCCCTGGCAAGGTGATGACCCCCATCGAGGACGAGGAGATGGCCCCCAGAGGGATGAGATCCCCCGGTGAGCTGCACAAGGTAAAAAATAATGGCTTATTACCATAGTTGTGGTTTTTGATTATTTGCAATGTGCTTGCTAATATGTTAGGGTTGTGCAGGTGCCGGTGGACGTCCTTGATGATTCCGATGTCGTGGCCCGTCCTGTTGGCATCGCCCCGGGGATCGATTCCGATGCCGCTGTCCATCCTGTGGACATTGCCCCAGAGATTGATTCCGATGTCGCGGTCAGTCCTGCAGACATCGCCCCAGAAATCGATTCCCATGCTGCTGTCCGTGCTGTGGTCATTGCCCGAGAGATCTATGACAAGAAATAGTTGGTCGCGCTAATCCTTCAGGGTAGTTTGCATTGCCCTGTGTTTAATTACCAGAACGATGCGTGTTATCGAACCATCTTAGGGCTCGTGCACTGTCTTGTGTGGGCGGATCTTGCTACTTTTGTTTGATAGTGAATCATGCGAACCCTCTCCGAGTTATGGAAACAGATGTATCCTCACCAGCTTTTGATGTAATATATGGCATGATTAGATGTAAGTTTGAACTGTTTATCGTATCAGCAGGGCTTGTTTGATGATTCTTGGTGTTAGTAGGCTAGCTACTGTGCGAGCTATAGTACTTGCAAAACACTCACCGAAGAGAAACGTTGGGGCTGATGAGCTCGTGGTACGCTTATACTTATCCCTCGTCGATCGACCAATAGCCCTATCTCCTAAAATTGTAGGCTTAGCGATCGATGACCTAGGCGGGCTAGTTTGGCCTAGTGGATTTCAGTGATATGACGTGCAACACAAAATCATAGCAGTGCAGAGACGTACTCCCTCTGTTCCAAAATAGATGACCTAGGCAGGCTAGTTTGGCCTAGTGGGTTTCAGTGATATGACGTGGTACAGTGCCGTCCAGCCTTCGCGTGTGGTAGCAGTATTGAGGGTATAGTAAGTTTTCTTGAAGAAGCGGAATTCAACGAAGTCATGATTGTTCCTATGTCCGAACAACTTATAGTGGGAAAGGTTGGGCCTGCGGTACGACCGGGGTAGACCAGGATAATTTTGTGCATGGCAGGTGGACCAGGATGGTCGACGTCCCACATGTCGGTGAATGAAAGTATTCTTTCCGATATAGAGGACGAGCAACGAGTATTCATTGTTTATTTTTGATGAAAGCTATTGTCTCCCCTGTTACGACGGAGGAGTGTGAAACACGGCAGCCCAGTGAACTTGGCATGTGCACCACTCCCTCCTTCCTCATGTAATGCCCAGGTTACAGCTTTTTCTCACTTCCTCTCTATCTATTTCCTCTCAAATGTTTTTTACCTTTTCTTTTTTAAGACACAATTGTTTTTATGCCTTTTTTAGAATTATTTTTTATACCTAGGAGCACGTGTAGAGACGGGCTCTTGCCTCTCTCTCCTCCACATAAGGAGTACTACTTGCTATGCATGCATGCGGCGGGCAGCTGGCGTCTTGAGGGTCCAGGGCGGTGAGAGCGGGCTCCAGAAGCGGTCCGGACTCTATCATAATTTTGGTTTTTACAGTATTTCTTTCTCCATTGACAGGTAGGCCCGCGTAGATAGATAAAGAACATGAGATGATGAGACGCATGCAGACTATTTGACTGGTCAACCAGACAAATACCGAGCTATACGCTGAGCCAGTGACTGTATAATCACCATATCTCATATACAATGATCAAAGTGAGCTACCAAGACAAGTTCGATGACCGCCAATCCATTTTACTCGGTAATAAATGACCAGGATTGAAGGGGAATCCAAATTTGCTTCGTCTTCTGTCCTTGAGCTCTTGACAAACCAATGCACTATACGGTTATCCGGCCACTCCACCCCAGAGCTCTCACCAAGCGTCGTTCATGCCACCGCGCTGCACACTAACCGGTAAGGCAGCGATGGCATCCTACCGCGCCGAGTTCCTCGCCGCCCACGACCGCACACAAAATGGTAGGGAAGCGATGGCATCCTGCCGTGCCGAGTTCATCGCCGCTCGCGACCTCACAACTATGTGGGAGGAATTTGAAGATGCCAAGGCCGAATGGGCGGTAGAGCAAGAGGCGGCCAAAGCCGCACAGAGGGAGCGGAAAAGTCAGAAAGCACTCAAGAAAAGAGAGGCCCGCCGCAGCAAAAAAGAAAAGGACGCACGCGCTGCTGCGGAGAGGTCGGCGGAGATCCAAGCACGATGGGGTGTCGCCGACAAAGCCGGGAAGGAGAACGACTGCGTCTGGCCAGCATGTGAGAAGTAGTAGTACTAGTAGTTAGTGTGTGTGTGTGTGTCTGAGTACAAGCATGTACCAGTACTACTAGTTACTACTGTAGTTTTTAGAGCAAATTACCAGTACATTAGCCTAGACTAAATGGAAAAATTCATATCCTAAGCATCAAATGGCATCTCTTTCTCTATAGGAATTGAGATGCATGTCATCTCACTTCCTGTGATTTTCATATTCCTATCCTATGAACGAAAGGAGGCCTTTGTTGTAGTAATTACTGTAGCTAGCAGTACTGCTGGTACAGTAGTTTTCTTCAAGAAGCGGAATTCAACGAAGTCATGATGGTTCCTTCTTTCGGTGTTCTGGGAACGGGGGTCCCTAGACTTGCCTGCCTGCGGCCCGCGGTGTGGCTCAAAGGGGGGCCCAACATGGCCCATCTTCACCAACACAGACCCAAGACCCTCGCGAGGGGCCAAGCCTCGCGGGGCGGACGACGCAGAGCTTCCTCAGGCACGGCCTCATCAGGCCGGCTCGCGAGGAGGCGGAGAGATCAAGGCGGGGTACCTCACGAGGTGCCCGTGACGCAAGCCATGACGACCAAGGGTGCCAGGCGGGTGCCAGCCCACGCAGTGTCCTCCTTTCCTCTTTGGTGCAAAGGGGGCAAGCGCAGCCACGGAGTAACGAGGCATCAGGCAAAGGTTGCCATTTCGGTGCAACAAGACCGGGACCAGGAGGACTACAAGACGGAGGTCATTGCGGAGCCCAAGACGGTGTCACCACCAGAGCTTTGTGCAGGCGAAGACTACTTTTGTCAGGATAGCTGGTACTAGCTATCCCCCTTCAAATTAGCCCGCCATTGTTGGCTCCCTTCCCGCTCGATATTTGGGAAGAGGACCAGGGGAGGGGGGCATCGACAATCAGAGAGAGAGAGAGAGAGAGAGAGAGAGAGAGAGAGAGAGAGAGAAGGGTGACTGGACTCCTCCCAGCAGTTCATCCCCCAGCCAAGAACGGACCCTCGCGAGGTTGTTCTTCCTTGTATTGTTCATCATCATCAGCCCAAGAGGCAATCCACCACGCCACACACTGGAGTAGGGTATTACACCACAACGGTGGCCCGAACCAGTATAAACCCTGCGTCTCTCGTGTTGTTCTTTCCACAACTTAGACCTTAGCGAGGCGGAGGGGTGCAGGTAGGTAGGAGACGAAATCTCCACGTGCACCCCAGTGTTCGAACCTCAAGGGTCTGCCGGAACCCGAAATCTGACATTTGGCGCGCCAGGTAGGGGTGCACCGGAGTTTTCTCTTCCGCCACCGCCACGGCCTGCCTCGCGATGAGTAGCGCGTCGCCCGCTCCGGCCGCCGGCGCCAGCACAGGGGCCAGGGGGCTCCGAGCCCCGACCCCGTCCCTGCAACGGGTACGGTGGCCGGAGCCAACGATGCCACCGTGCTACGGTGGTGCGACAGATCCGCTGGCCTTCTTGCTGGCGAGCGAGGAGGCCCACCTCGAAGCTGGAGGTGATGATAGGGTCATGGCCAACTGGCTCCCCATGGCCCTCACCAGCGCTCCGCGCACATGGCTGCTCCACCTGCCGGCAGCCTCCGTGGCCTCTTGGGAAGAGCCCCGCAGCCTCTTCCCCGCCCATCGCGCTACACCAACACCCCCGGTCGTCACGGCCCTCCTAGGCGGCTCGCAGGCGCCGCCTACAAGTCACCACATCAAGCCGTTCATCCGCCGGGTCAGCGCCGCTTCCACGCGGCAGGGGGCTCTCCCGGACCGGGCGGCGCCCAAGGCCGGCCTGACCTTCAGCTCGGAGGACCAGCCCTCCAACTCGGCCTACTCGGGTGCGCTCCCCATGATGTGCACCCCCACCATCTACCAGGTGGCCGTCACCAGAACTCTCATCGATGGCGGTGCGGGCCTCAGCGTGCTCTCGGTCGAGGCCTTCAACATCCTCTGCATACCCCTAGAACGGCTGCAACCCAGCCGGCCCTTCTCAGGTGTTGGGGGCGGATCATCTAGCTCCTTGGGACAGATCCGGCTCCGAGTAACCTTCGGCACCTACAACAACTTCCGCCCGGAGCTGGTCGACTTTGACATCGCCCCCATCGGCCTCCCCTACAACGCCATCCTTGGCTACCCAGCGTTGGCCCAGTTCATGGCCGTGACGCACCCGGCGTACAACCTCATGAAGATGCCCGGGAGCAGCGGTGTCCTCACCATGCACGGGGACACCGGAGACGCGCTGCGGGTGCTCAAGCTCGCCTTCAAGATGGCGGCATCGGCACAGCCCGCCGACTTGGAGACCCCCGAGCCCAAGGGGGTTGCGCCCGCCAAGAAGAAACAGTTGTTCACCCAAGACAAGGCAGAAACCAAGCAGATACCCGTTGATGAGGACGGGTCCACCAAGGCCACTTTCACCATAGGCGCCAACCTCGAACCCGAGCAGGAGGAGGCCCTGGTCGGGTTCCTGCACACAAACAAGAAGGTATTCGCTTGGGAGACTGACCAGTTGGCAGGGATCCCTAGGAGCGTAATCGAGCATCACCTCAACGTGTGCCCCAACGTGCGCCCTGTGAAGCAGAAGGCCAGGTGGCAGTCCACAGAAAAGCAGGCCTTAATCATCCAAGAGACCCGCAAATTAGAATCCGCTGGGGTCATTTGCAAGGTCCGATACCCGGATTGGTTGGCCAACTCTGTCATTGTGCCAAAAAAGGGAGGGAATGAGCGCATGTGTGTCGACTTCACCAACCTCAACAAAGCATGCCCGCAAGATCCGTTCCCGCTCCCGTGCATTGACCAGATCGTCGATTCCACCGCGGAATGCGACCTGCTATGCTTCTTGGATGCCTTCTCTGGGTATCACCAGATCAAGATGGCGGTAGAAGACGTCGAAAAGATAGCCTTCCTAACCCCGTGTGGGCTGTACTGCTACACATGCATGCCATTTGGGCTGCGTAACGCAGGGGCGACCTTTCAGCGGCTGATACACATCGCCTTGGGCCCGCAGCTCGGGAAGAATGTTGAAGCTTACGTTGATGACATTGTGGTAAATTCTCGGGAGGCCGGGACCCTGATACAAGACCTGGAGGAAACCTTCGCGAGCCTCAACGCAGTGAACCTACGGCTCAACCCAGAGAAGTGTGTGTTCGGAGTCCCCTCGGGCAAGCTCTTGGGTTTCCTCGTGTCCCACCGAGGCATCGAGGCTAACCCGGAAAAGGTCAAGGCGGTGGAAGACATGAGCCCGCCAAAGACCGTCAGAGAAATGCAGAAGCTCACGGGGCGCGTGACCGCGCTAGGGCGCTTCATCTCCAAGTTGGGGGAACGAGCGCTGCCCTTCTTCCAGCTAATGAAGAAAAAGGGGCCCTTTGAGTGGACTGAAGAGGCCGACAAGGCGTTCCAGGATCTCAAGAGATACCTGACCAGCCCACCGGTCATGGTGGCTCCGTGCCCTCAAGAGCCCCTGGTGCTTTACCTCGCCGCCACTCCCTACTCCGCCAGCGCAGCCCTGGTGGCGGTTAGAGAGGAGCGTCGAATCAAAACCGCAGCAGCAGCCCGGGACAAGGCAAAACAGGAACAAGGAAGGCCCACAGAAACCGCCACCGCGGCTGAGGAGGATCAGCCGCCGCAGAGGAGTGCACCGGAGGCGGAAGAGGCCCCTCTCCCAGATGGCCAGCCTCAGGAGGCCTCATCGCCTCAAGAGGCGCCATGGTCTCCGAAGGGAGCCGCTAGCACTGATGCACCGAACCTCGTCGAGCACCCGGTGTACTTCGTCAGCACGGTGTTGCGGGATGCGAGGGCACGGTACCCCATGCCTCAAAAACTCCTCCTCGCGCTACTGGTGGCCTCGCGCAAGCTGCGGCACTATTTTCAGGGTCACCCCATCAAGGTCGTCTCGTCATACCCCCTGGAGAGAGTGCTCAGGAGCCCTAACTCAGCTTGAAGGGTCGCTGAGTGGAACATAGAACTGCAAGCGTTTCAGCTCGAATTCAACACGACCAGAGTCATCAAGGGAGCAGCATTGGCGGATTTTGTGGCAGAATAACTGGAGGCACCAGGCCTCAAGGCCGACGAGGATCGGTCCCTCTCCCCGGGAAGCGAGGCGCCAGAAGGCTGGGTCATGTACTTCGATGGGGCGTTCTCCAGGCATGGCGCTGGGGCTGGGGCGGTGCTTATATCGCCCACTCAGGACAAGCTCTACTACGCTGTGCAGCTCTGTTTCCAGCAAGGTGAGAAGGTCTCCAACAACATAGCGGAGTATGAAGGTTTAATAGCGGGCTTGAAGGCCGCAGCTGTCCTAGGGGTGAAACGCCTCACCATCAAGGGTGATTCGCAGCTCCTTGTCAATTTCTCCAACAAGGTGTACGAGCCGAAAGATGAGCACATGGAAGCCTACCTTGCGGAGGTCCGCAGGATGGAGAAGCAGTTCTGGGGGTTGGAGTTGCAGCATGTGCCCCGTGGCACCAATCAGGAGGCCGACGACATCGCCAAACGGGCGTCCAGGCGGTTACCTCAGGAGCCTGGCGTTTTCGAGGAGCGGCTCTTCAAGCCCTCAGCCCTGCCGTCATTGTCAAACACGGCTCAGCCTCGGGAGGAGCTCCCCCAGCCACCTGCCTCAGGAGCTCCGGCCTGTGGCCCGGCCTCAGGAGCACGCCTGCTCCTGACGATGGAACCTCAGGAGGGATGCTGGATCACGGAGCTCCGGAGTTACTTAACACAAGGGACCCTGCCGGAGAAGGAGGAGGAAGCGGAGCGAGTGGCACGCCAGGCCACGGCATACTGCATCAAGGATGGAGAGCTCTACCGGAAGCGACCAAACGATGTATCCCTGCGCTGCACTCCAGGGAGCAAGGGAAGGAACTGCTGGAAGATATACACGGCGGAGACTGTGGACATCATTCATCATCACGGACCCTCGTTGGCAAGGCGTTCTGCAGTGGGTTTTATTGGCCCACCACACTCAACGACACCGTCGAACTAGTGAAAGCTTGTGAGGCCTGCCAGTTCCACGCCAAGCAGATCCATCAGCCAGCAGGAGGCCTACAGACTATACCCCTTTCGTGGCCGTTCGCAGTCTGGGGGTTGGACATCTTGGGCCCGTTTCCTCGGGCGCCAGGGGGCTACCGCTACCTCTACGTCGTCGTGGACAAGTTCACCAAGTGGGCTGAAGTAGAGGCTGTCCGCACCATTCCCACGGGTTCCGCGGTCAAGTTCATCAAGGGCATCGTGAGCCGGTTCGGGGTGCCGAACCGCATCATCACGGACAACGGTTCGCAGTTCACCAGTAACCTCTTCAAAACATATTGTGCTAACCTTGGAACGCAGATATGCTACGCTTCGGTGGCGCACCCCCGAAGCAACGGCCAGGCCGAGCGAGCCAACGCAGAGGTCCTGAGGGGCCTCAAGACCAGTACGTTCAAGAAGAAGCTGGAGGCCTGCGACAGAGGTTTGTACGACGAGCTTCAGTCCGTGTTGTGGTCCATCCGCACAACCGCGACCAAGCCGACAGGATTGACCCCGTTCTTCCTGGTCTACGGAGCCGAAGCGGTCCTCCCTCACGAGGTCAGACGTCGCTCCGCGCGGGTCCTGGCGTTCGACGAGGCGTAGCAGGACGCCATGCGAGGGATGGACTCGTGCTGGGGGAGGAACGTCGCCGAGAAGCCGCGCTGCGAGCGGCGAGGTACCAACAAGCACTTTGGCGATATCACTGCCGCAACATCCGCCCCAAAACTCTCGAGGTAGGAGACCTCGTGCTCAGGCGGGTTCTCTCCATGGAGGGGCTGCACAAGCTCTCTCCCATGTGGGAGGGCCCGTTCAAAGTTGTTCATGTTTCCAGGCCCGGCTCCGCATGCTTGGAGACTCAGGAGGGGGTGCCGGTCCAAAACGCATGGAACATCTAGCACCTCCGGAGGTTCTACCCCTAAAAAGGCCCAGCGCCTGTGAAGAAGGCGAATGCCTGTGAAGCTGTCGCGTTTTGGAAAAGGCCCAGAGCCTGTGAAGAAGGCGAATGCCTGTGAAGCTGTCGCGTTTTGGAAAAGGCCCAGAGCCTGTGAAGAAGGCGAATGCCTGTGAAGCTGTCGCATTTTGGAAAAGGCCCAGAGCCTGTGAAGAAGGCAAATGCCTGTGAAGCTGTCGCATTTTGGAAAAGGCCCAGAGCCTGTGAAGAAGGAGAATGCTTGTGAAGCTGTCGCGTTTTGGAAAAGCCCCGGAGCCTATGAAGAAGGCCAATGCCTGTGAAGCTCGCCGCCCATGACAGTCTCACGTAATAATGAGTTGGGGCTGTACACGCCCCGGAGTCTCAGGAGCGCCGGCCTCAGGCCCTGGGCTCCCTCCCATGCCCAGTGGCAGCACTTAGCTCCGCGCTAGTGAGAAGACGTCAAAGACTAGATTAGGTGCCGGACGCGGCTTTTCATTTGCTTTCCGTAGTTGGCTTGTTCCTTCTCATTTGAAGTTTTATTGAAGTTGTTGCCGTCTTTGGCTTGTGGTTCTTCGACTTTTCACTCTCCTGCCTCGATTTCTCTTATGCAAGGCCTCGCGAGGGGGGGACAACCGAGCGCCCTCTCGAGTGTTCCTGTCCTAATCGTTCAAAGGGTTCACAACCTGGGTCCATTACAGGAGCACCCCTCCAGTCCGTGCCCCACGGGCATCGCGACACGAACACAGGGCCTGGGTCGGTCGCCCCCCCACGGCTGGGGCCGGGAACTATCCACACGCGGACACGTAGCCGGAAGGCACGATAACGGAAGCAAAACGATGATTAACAGCAATAACCCAAACACGCCCCCCGCGGGGCTCCACACTACTGTCTTTTTTACGCAGGAAAAAGGAAAAGAAAGAACAGATCGGGCGCAACCCGCCTCACACCGGCCTGCAGGGAAGACTCGAGCTGCCTCCGGGGCTCAGGCAGACTCCCTCTCGCGCTTCACCGGGGCGCGACGGCGGGCGGACACGCTACCACCTCCCAAGCAGATGCAACGCCGTGGAGGCTTACCGCTGCCACCGCTGGAAGAGTCGCTGCTTGAAGAAGAACCGGAGAAGCTTGGGGAACCCCGAGTGCCGCCAGTCACGCGAGCGCTTTCCTCTCCATCATCGCCGGAGCTGGGTTCCCGGCCACGGTCGTCGCCCTCGGGGCAGCACCCTGCGCGGCGACCATCTTCCCCCAACACCCTCACGTAGAGGGTGGCATCACCGTCAAACTTGAAGTGCAGGGTGCAATGACGGCTTAGGCCACGCGTGCAGGCAAACGTCTGCCAACCGCGGGCCAGGGCTAGGCTCCCGGCTGCGGAGACCTCCAGTGAAGCCCATGAGGCCCGGCTGCAGCAGCCGTCGGCCTGTAGCCAGAGGCCGCCCGGGGCGCCAGCCAGGAGCTCGCCGAGCAGGAAGCGAGGAAGCAGAAGCCGGGTGCTAGTCGGCTCCGCCGACCACACGACGAACTCCGGCAGCATCTCTGCAGCGCGAGAGTGCGGCCTAGGTGGACGCGCGACCGGAGCGCGCCCCCCGGCCGCAGCAATCCGCCCGTCGCCATGCTAAAAATCGCCTCCACGGCCGCGGGGAGCTATCGTGGTGGCCACAGGATGTTTGCGAGGGCGCCCTCGGCCGCGCTTGTGCGGGGGAGAGGCAGGCTCAACCTGGCGAGCCTTCCCCTTCTCTGCGGCCAAGAACCTCCTCGACGGGGCCATGAAGAAGAAGGAGAAGCAAGGGGGGATGAACTGGAAGGGCGCGCGCCGATCCGTACTTACAGCCGGCGAGGGCCAACCGACGGCCCCCATGATCGCAGGTAATTATGACCCGCTTTGCATGCAGGGACTTGTCCAACCCGTGCAGTTGCCGAGGCGCCATGGGGAAGTGGAGACGCCCACGTCCAATCAACCGCCACGCGGCACCCAAGACCGTAGGCTATTAGGGCCCGCGGCGCTTCGCTCTTGCCCTTTCGCCTCCCTGCACGGCCAAGCCCGGGCGCGCCTTGGGCCCGGGGGCTACTGTCGGCGTTCTGGGAACGGGGGTCCCCAGACTTGCCTGCCTGCAGCCTGCGGCGTGGCTCAAAGGGGGGCCCAACACGGCCCATCTTCACCAACACAAACCCAAGACCCTCGCGAGGGGCCAAGCCTCGCGGGGCGGACGACGCGGAGCTTCCTCAGGCACGGCCTCATCAGGCTGGCTCGCGAGGAGGCAGAGAGATGAAGGCGGGGTACCTCACGAGGTGCCCGTGACGCAAGCCATGACGACCAAGGGTGCCAGGCGGGTGCCAGCCCGCGCAGTGTCCTCCTTTCCTCTTTGGTGCAAAGGGGGCAAGCGCAGCCGCGGAGTACCGAGGCATCAGGCAAAGGTTGCCATTTTGGCGCAACAAGACCGGGACCAGGAGGACTGCGAGACGGAGGTCATTGCGGAGCCCAAGACGGCGTCACCACCAGAGCTTTGTGCAGGCGAAGATTACTTTTGTCAGGATAGTTGGTACTAGCTGTCCCCCTTCAAATTAGCCCGCCATTGTTGGCTCCCTTCCCGCTCGATATTTTGGAAGAGGACCAGGGCCTCTATAAATAGGACTAGTTACCCCCAGGGGAGGGGGGCATCGACAATCAGAGAGAGAGAGAGAGAGAGAGAGAGAAGGGTGACTGGACTCCTCCCAGCAGTTCATCCCCCCAGCCAAGAACAGACCCTCGCGAAGTTGTTCTTCCTTGTATTGTTCATCATCATTAGCCCAAGAGGCAATCCACCACGCCACACACTGGAGTAGGGTATTACACCACAATGGTGGCCCGAACCAGTATAAACCCTGCGTCTCTCGTGTTGTTCTTTACACAGCTTAGACCTTAGCGAGGCGGAGGGGTGCAGGTAGGTAGGAGGCGAAATCTCCACGCGCACCCAAGTGTTCGAACCTCAAGGGTCTGCCGGAACCCGAAATCCGACACCTTCGTCCAAGAAACTTCAAAGTGGGAAGTGGGCCTATGATTTGACGGCTCATTAGTCATTGTTACTATGGCACGACGACCTGGGTGACTCCCTTGGAGTTCTGCGTGCATGGCAAGTGGACCAAGATGGTCGACGTCCCACATGTTGGCGAACGGAGTAGTATGCTTTCCGATATCGAGGTATAGTATCACTGCTGATTGGTTCGCAAAAAAATAGTATCACTGCCGATTTATAATTAATTTTTATTTTTGATGAATGCTAGCGTTTCAACTCTTACGACGTAGGGTACCAAACACGGCACGTGCTGGATGTCCCACACGTCAGCGAAAGGAGTGGGACATGAACAGCGTGGTAGAGCCCAGTGTAAAAAAATAGCATGGTAGAGCGTCTCCACTTCTTCCACTTCTGGGTCGGAGACCACACGTAGTAGTACTTAGTGGTATGAACGATACAAAGTGCGACCTGGAGACAAAGACACGTTTTCTGCAAAAAATGGAGACAAAGACACGTCTAGTTGGAAGGTCTCGGGGCATACATGTAAACAAATATAAACGTTAATGTGTGCCTCCAACTAATATAGTAGTAGTAGAGTACTTAGGCACGTACTCCATAACATCACCGTGCATTGCACGTACAACATTTAGTGGTAGTACGTAGTAAGAGACAAATGCCGCCCAAGAGTTCCCTTCTCGACCTACTTTTGGGTGTTCGGTAGAGTGTATGGAGGGTGCATAAGTCCACACTAGTTTAGCACAAATACACTAGAAGCATGCATGAAGAGAGCATGCATGAAGAGGGGTGTTGAGTTGAGCATGCCTGAAGAGGGAACAACTATGCTGAGACGAGAACGCAACCAAACACACCCTATATGCCATGCATGTTCATACGATTTGTGCCTTTCTACTTCACTTACTGCTACATTACTCAGGTTCGTACGTCCACTCCTAGGTACATGTTCGTCTCGTAGTTCCAGTCCCACCTGTTCTTCATATAGATGGAATGATCCTTGCATAACACGTGCACCTTGATGCTAGATGTCTCGCATGTTGGCAAAAGGATGAACAAAGCTCACGTAAAAAAATAGAGTGGAACAACATAGATTCCGGACGACCGAGAAGGAGCAAGGAACCTCGTGGTGGAGCGTCTGCACTCATAATATTTAATATTATTCGGCGATATAAAATTAACCAATCATCTCCACAGTGGACTGGAAGAGTACGAAACACGGCAGCCAAGTGTAGTTACATCATACTAGTACATGGCTAACCCATGCTATCACCATATTTCTTGGCTTCCGTGCGACACCTATCTCTAGTAATCCAGCATCCTGTATCGCTTCTCCCTTCTTGTCTCTATCAAAGTGCGGCGGGCTGGCGTTTCTGCCGTCTATTGAGGTCGGTTAACTATCACATGTTAGCGACATTCCAAGAGAATTCTAAAAAAATTCTTTTCACGTTCCGTTTTCAAAAAGAAAAAAATCCTTTCACATACGAATTTGCCTGTATGCTTTGAGCAACTTGCATGTCCTATATTGCTCCTGTTTGATACTCTAACTTAGCTAGAGGTTAGACTAACTCATGACTAACCCTGAACTAACTGTAGCCAAAGAGGTGTTTGGGTGACAGGGTTAGATTGACAATAAATGCACTTCATGGAGAGAGAAAAGTGGTTTTTCAGTGGTCCCAATGAGAACTATCTCCAGTTTAAACCCTCATGGGTGGGATAGTTTTTTTGGGTGGGTTCGGTGCAACTTGCTCCAATTTAAACCCTCATGCTTGGATACTTTAGGGCTATTTGAGCCCCAACTAGCTCAAACTAACTCTAACCCATGGATCCAAACAGGGCCTATGGCCAGTCTCGACACGGAGCAGTCGCGTGCACCAGGAAGCGGCGCTCTCTCGGTCGTCGCGCCACTTCAAAGCTGGCGCCAGCGAGAGGTCGCCTCCGCTCTAGCCGAGCATTAATGCGGCAATGACGCTCCAGGGCGACGTTGACTGTTTCACGCGGGAAGCGGGCGCTGGCAAGGGAGTATAGGTTTTGAACCGTTTCAGGTGTAGTACTGGTAGTTTTTAAAACTACTCAATTATTGCACTCGGTTTCCTAGGAAATTGTGGTAAAAAACGTTACTCCACAGCCCGCTTCCCTTCTCCTTCCTCTTCCACCGCCTGCGCATGTCCGCGGGAAGCGACCGGTCAACCCTTATATAGGAGTGCTAGCACAAAAAGATGCATGCATGGCCACTAAAATTTCCATATTAAAGCGCCGCTCCGGCGGGAGTATGGCGTATGTTGTTACCTTCGGCCGGCCCATGGCTACCGGGCGACGGCGACCAGAGAAGAGGCGGCGGGAGGGGAATGAATGCAGCTACTGTTTGGGTTCGCCTTCCGGCTTAAATAGATGTGCAGCATCACGTGTACCCGCGGGTGCACAAATTGTAACATACGTGTCTGCTTAAGTGGGCGTCACGTAACTGGTGTGTGTGTGAGAGAGCTTCTGAGAGACAGAGTGCGTGTGTGCAACTCTACTCTTCGGACATGTACTCAACCTTTTGCATCGGGATATAAGTATAATGGTATTTACTTTAGCTAGTGATTTACGTGGCCATGTTAATGTGGTTGTGTCAAAAAAATGTCACTTCCTGCTTGTGATTTGCGTTATATAATTACAAGCAAGATTCTCGTGCATTGCACGGAACATCAATATGCATTTTTTTACAGAACACCTATTGTGATTGACCCATGCAGGAGTAATCCCGTGTGTAAAAACTAATGATATCTCGAGAATTTTATCGGAAAACTGTTATCTCGAGAATGTCATCGAAAGAAATGAAAGATGAGAGATAAGGTGAGGAGGAGTGGATCGTGGTGGTGACTGGTAGTTGGAATGGGCGGAGGCATGGGGATGGACGGCGCCGGCAGGCGGCAGCGGCCACCATGCATGCTAGATTGTTCCAGAGACTTATTCCTTTTTTAATTGCTGAGCAATGAGGTTGCGGGAGATAATGATGTGGAGAGAGGTGCGGGTATCTTTTGTAAAATTACCATAGTTTGCTTTCTATCCTCAGATATAGATCATACAGTCTGTATTACAAGATGGCAGGCACACCATCACCACCAACTCGTTTTTTATAAGGGTACAGATGATAAGTTTGCTGACTACTAAAGTAAAGTGGAATTTGTCCATGTTATGCAAGTAAATAAAGCTGATTGTTGATCATACGGGTAAGGTTGGATGAAGGGTGTTAGGAACAAATGCTCCTCCTAGAGCATGTGTGTGAGAGATGGAGTCTTACTGTGTGTGTGGGGTGTGTGTGTGAGAGAGAGATGGAGTCTTAGTTTGTGTGTGTGTGAGAGAGAGAGGGAGAGAGATGGAGTCTTAGTGTGTGTCTGTGTGTGGGGGGGCGTGCATGCTTGCGTGTCTGTGTGTTTGTGTTTGTGTGTGAGAGAGAGATGGAGTCTTAGTGTGTGTGTGTTGGGGGGGGGGTGCGCGCGCGCGCATCTGTGTGTGTGTCGCGGGGTCCTCTAGGGCGGATGTAATTTAAGTGTCCATGGCTTTCATCATAGAGAGGTGATGTGTATGGCAGAGGCCACCAACGATGGGGTGCGAGAGAGAAAATGCCCGTAGAGAGGGAAGAGAAGGTGTGTGCGCATGAGAGGAGTCGACTTCGAGAGAACGTGTTTGTTCGAGAGACACCAAGGAAGACTACTATATATCAATGGTGCATGTAGGCGGGAATTAAACTAATGGATGGTCTTATTGGTTTCAGGGATATAGGGGAAGATTGAGAGGCAGGGGGGGTAGCTAGAAGGAGATTGTTAAGTGTGAGTGTGTGTTTTACCCATCCAGGCGGATGTTATGTGCACAAAAGAGGAGAACAATTCGATGTGGCGTTAGGATTGAGGGTAATTAACTACGTATGGAGACATAGAGACCTTGAACGTGCATGTGTGAGAGGTATACATGTATACGTGGGATGTGTGTGTGCGCGCGCGCATGATCGAGATAAAAGAAAGAAGACATAAGTCATAAGATCAACGACATGGGAGAGACGGATCGGTATGACAATATGCATGCATGTGAGAATGCATGGAAGAAGTCCCGACAATTGAGCATGTGTTTTTGTCTTTAAGAGATAGTGGCGTGGGCTGGAGCATGCATCTATGGCGAGCAGAGGGAGTGAGGCGCAACGATTGTGCAAAAGAGACCAACCTATAAATGCATATGTATGGAGAGACATATATAGTGTGGGTGATAGGAAGCAAGACTCCGTGCGAGAAAGAAATGTTGACGGAGAAACTATAGATAGATATAGAGATGGAGATGCTAGCTAGAGGGACATCCACTAGTTTGGGTGTTGGAGATGACCGTCGGGTGGTTCAAAGGGTGAAGTTATATATGTGTGTGAGAGGGCACTTGACTGCATGTAGAGAGAAACATATGTAGTGTGCGTTATAGGAATCAAGAGTGAGGGCGAGAAAGAAGGTTGATGGAGAAACAGATAAATAGAAAGATAAAGATGCTAGCTAGTGTGCGTTAGAGATAGGAGTATAGTGGATCAGAAGGCTGGGTTATGTGTGTGGGTGCGAGAGAGATAGAGAGAGGGTGCGTGTGAGTCACATAAAAACAGATATCAAAGAGAAATGAGATCTAGAGAGACGGAGTTTTGTGCCTGCGAGAGAGAATGATATTTCACAACAAGAGTGATAGCTAGAGAGACATATGAGGGAACGCAAGATATCTCTAGGGAGAGAGGGTGTGTGTGAGCGACATACAAGAGAACAATGGAGAAATATGAGACCCTGGGAGACAGAGTTTGTGTTTGTGTGTGAGAAAGAGATATTGAAGAGGAAGAGTCGTAGGTTCTCATATCTAAGGAGCGAAAGACATCTCTGTATGAGGGGTGTGCGAGTGGCACACATGGGAATAGTAGAGAGAAATGAGACCCTGGGAGAGAAAGTTTTGTGTTTGTGTGAGAGAAAGAGATTCCACATGGAGAATCATAGTTAGAGACACATAGCAGGGAGCAAGATATACTTAGAGAGAGATAGAGTGATGAAGGTCGACGGAGAGAGTACCATCAGTGTGTTACGAAGATAAAAGATCATTGTCGACATATAGGTAGCACGAGAGATACCTGAGAGACGATGAACGCGTATAGGTCCAGAGAGATAGTCCTATATAAGCATGAGTGATAACTATATGAGACGAATATCTGGATTAAAGGGGATTCAAATATTTAAACTGGAGATCACGACATCAATAATATCATAACGCAAATTGGTGTATCAAACATGCATATTCATTTGAATTGGGGCACACGTGTAATGTTATATAGTTTATCAATATTGGTGATCCATAGATTCTTCAATTACAAACAATGCATGGTTTATATGCAATTAATGTCTAAATGGGATTACACTATATGTTGCATGTGTGAACCACATTATACATGTTTGAGAAGTAAAAAAACCCGCATGAAACACACATTAATTGGAGACAGTTAGCGAGGAATGCATACATTGGATTTCAACATAAAGTGGTTTCAAATATTTGAAAATCCAAATTGATGGATACAACCTTATGAATCTGAGATCATGCCATTTGTAAACCATATTTATGTATAAATGGTGTTGTGCTTTTGAAAGTATATATAAAAAAATGATGTATATAGAATATAATTCCAATTGAAAATGGATCCCGCCCGAAAAAATAGAATACAAACGGGATTCGAATTGAGTTTGCATGGTAAACATGCACTCTGCAAAATTTGAACGAAGCGGGGAAAGTCGCAGTAACCGCCCGAAACCAAAATCTGCGAGATGGAAATCACTACTGCCTATCCCTGCCACGCAAAGCCTATATGCTGGATTTCTATAGGTTTCGATAGGGGTAGGTTTGTAATTTCACCCAAACATGACGTAACCGCCTCTCACCCAGATTCATACACAGTGGGCGCCAAAACACAGTGTGTCCTCGGCCGAAATCGACTCCCTCCCTGATTCATATTCATACACGGTGGGCGCCAAAAACAAACTCTCGTCGGCAAATATTTGGTGTATGCGAGATTACCGTCCTATCCCCAACCGACTAGTGCTGCTGTGATGTAGTAGAAATTTGAAACAGGGGCTAAGTTTGTAAATTTCCTCGCATTTGAGACAAGCACGCCCTGAATACATGGTTCCCCCCCTTTCTCTCTACCTCCCTCTTCCCCATTCGTACTCCGTGGGCGCCAAAACACCCTGTCCACCCCACCCTCCTCCGTCCGCCACCCCATCCACCGCCGTCCTCCTCCACCATGCCGGAGCTGATACCCCGACGCCGCCGTCCATTACGAGAGATTGACCTCTCTCATCCACGGCTTCGGACCGTGATCCTTGCATCCAGTCCTCTCGCTTCATCCGCGCCGTCATCCACCTTGCCGGCGCCGCTCCTACGACCGTCTCATCCACCGCGCCCCGCCGCCACCGTCTACCCTCCTAGATCTGCTTCCACGCCACCGACAGCCATCGCTACCGCAGCACCGTCAAATTCTCAGCAGATGCGTACACGGCGCCGCACCAGAGGCGGTACTCTTTCGTATCTGCTCAACTTATTTATCGCAGCAAGAAAATAGATCGCCACTGCTTTACTCTAATTTCTTGTCTTGGTTGCGAAGTTGCCTTTGTCCGGTTTGCACCTTCAGATCTGCCATGGCACGCTCAACACCATACTCGCAATGCTCATGGTTTTCCCCTTTTATATTCCACACTAATTAAATCACAGTAGACTAAATTTCAAAATTGGGTCAGTCGATTTTTCAGAGCTCGCCGGAGTTCGCTGGTGCGATCAAAGGGGCCCGGGTGGGGAAGGTGGTTTTGGTGGGCGGTGGTGGGGCCTCGTCGAATGAAGAAAACTCGATGCGGGTGGGGCGGGGGTGGGGGTGGGGGTGGCGGAGGAACAAAGGCGGTGGGGTCGGTGGTTCGGCCGGCGGCCCGTGCGGTGTTTTGTATGGGAAGCACAGTATGTTCCTTGTTAGGAAGGGGAGCAGGGACATCTGCAGTCTAACAGCTGATAGAGCTGGCCTGTACGTGATCGATAGGCTTTCAATTACTAGCGGCAATACAACACCGTAATTTCCAGCCAGTTCCACTTTCCCGATTTATATATCCTGGTTATGGTGTACCCCTGTTATGTACACTATGATCTGCCTAGTTGCTGTGTGCTCTTGTTATCATGGTTTGGCAATAAACTCTCTATACAGTATATTATGAACCTATCATCTACCAGCTATCCTTACTTCTGGAGCCTATTTTTTTGTTTACTTGTGCCAGATTATATAAATGCACGCACCATATTACAGCACACATGAGCTCTCTCATCAGAATCCAGTGATAGCACACAAGTGTTTACAGGGGCGCCCCTATATTAGAATATCATCTGCATTACAAAGATAATCTCACAACTATTTATGTTTTCATGGTTCTCACATATCATACGCAATTACAGTGAATATTAGAATCCGCGCATCAGAAGAATATTGTGGAACATTGCAATGACTTACAAAATTGGCACCAAGGCATTGAGTGCCATTCTGGAAGCAATGAAACTCATACGCTCCCCACCTGTTGATTCTTGTTCAGAATATCATCCTAATGACTATTCTAACCTCGAGGAGTCAAAGGCAGATGGCCTGTCCTGTTCACCCATCAAGGTGCCTGTTCTAATTTGGCAAGGTTTTATTGATTGCGCGTATCTTGCATATGTTGTCTTGCATTTCTTCTACTTTGTTGCACTGTCATCTGCTTAGTTTACTCAGCATATATGTCGAGATGCCATGCCCATCCATTATCAATACATATTCCATTTGTCATCGTACCATGTTTTTCCACTCAAATGCTTACATTAGTGTAGAATATATCCAATGCCAATGTTTTTATCAATTGTTCGCTCCAAATTATCTGATCTGTATGAATGGTTACATTAGTGTAGAATATATCCAATGCCAATGTTTTTTTAGCTCTGCATTGTTCTTGTAAGTACATGCTGTCCTTTATCAGTGTACTTATAATGATAGGTAGGTGTTCATGTACCATCACTCTGCAGCTTATTTTCGTTTGCCCTCCATTTTCTACACATCAGATCTATATTTACTCTTACCATAAGGTGTGTACTGAAGAAGTTTAGTTGTGCATTGCTCTTGGCTGTACCTTTTACCTGTATTGCTGCACTTACATTTATAGCTACTTGGTTATGTAGCATCACTCTTCATCGTATCTTAAATATTCTCCATTTTTTCGTATATTATCACATATATATTTACTCTTAACAAAATGTAGAATAAAGACAATGCTTTTGAAGAAGATTCTGTGGTAAACTTCTTGAATTGCCCCCCATTAGCATGGACAAGGCCTTTATAGAGCCTGTCTTCACCAATAATGTAAGTTTGTCCATCTCAAGCCTTCAAACGTTGTTGTATATATTTGGTTAGGCATGACTGCAACAGCTGTTTATTTTTGGTGTTTGCATCAAATTGCTTGTTTAAAGTTTATTATATGTAGTTCATAAACAAAAGTTCGTCCTTTCTCAATTTAAGTTTTCAGTTGTACAACCAAGTTCCTTCTTCATACCATGTAAATTAAACTATACAGAGCAAGTGATCTTCTTTTGCACTGCATGTATGCTTCTGTTCTTCATCTGTAATCCAGTGGTGTGGTGAACCTACCCACTACAGCATAATGTCATATTCTGCAATGTCTTAACTATGAACAATGTTATATCATTCTACTATTATTTAAACCGTCTCTTTATTTGCCAATTTGAAATGGTATAAATTGACAGCACACTAACCATTGATACTTATGAGTTCTTGATCTATAATCCAGTGGTGTCGTGAAGTTGCCAACTCCTTCACAATGTCATTTCCTGCCATGTCTTGACCTGAAAATACCATATTGTGTTAATGCAAATTTAAACTGTGTCACTTTATTCGTCAGTAAGAAATGTGATGAATTGTCAGCACTGATACTTTTATGTGCAAAACCTGTCATCTGTCTGCTTGTTTATCTTTCAGAGTGAGGAAGATATAAGTGTTGAACAAGCGCAGTCTCATCATCTTGCTCAGCTGCTTGCGCTGCAGCTCTCCAGCAGGGCTAACCTTTCTTGAACTCTATTTAAGTGTTGTCGGTTTGTATATTATTTTTCGGCTTGTTTATTTGCACTGGTGGCGATCTTTGATGCCCAGTGTATGTAATCTGCTGTCTGCTTGTGCTTTATTATCATCATGGCGAACTTTGATGCCCAGTGGATGTAATATGCCGTAATTTATTTATTGTATAGTATAGGTTTTTTCTTATTCACGATGTTGCAGTTATTTTACTGTATATATATCCTGTCTTCGCAGTAAACGGCCAAACCGTAAAATTACGGTACATAATCGGGCCGTCATGCAATCACGATGTAGGTTGGGCCTGAAACGTGTCGATCAGCTCACGGGCCGGCAGCAGCCCGAAATGAACCCCGACCCATGATTGTGCGAATTAAATCACGGGATTTTAACAGGCCGAGAAATTGTCTCGGTCCTTGTTTGGCCCAATCAGATATCGGCTGCGAGCAGGCCGGATGCAAACCGGGCCGTAGTTAGGCCCAACTATATGACGGGCTTTTAACATGCTGAAATTAATATAGGGCTGAAATGTTAAACGGGCCCTTAACAGGCCAAAACTAATATCAGGCCGAATTACTAAGTTGGCCTTTAGCAAGTGGGCCCAAAAGCATAGTGTCCAGTTGACGGGCCGAATCTGATACGGGCCATAATTGAGCCCAAAGCCTCTTAAAGGGCCGAACCTGATCTGGGCCGTAATTTGGCCTAGAACGTGGTAGGCCTTTAGCGGGCCGGATCTCATATGGGCCACTATTAGGCCCGGAGCGTGGCAGGCCATTAATGGACCGGATCAAATATGGGCCGGCATTTGGCCCAAAACATGGGAGGCAGTTAATGGGCCGACCTACTTGGGTCCACAAAATCTTGTGGGCGTACAGCTGGGCCGGCCTGTTAATGTCGGCGAAATCTCGTGGGCCTTTAGCTGTGCTGGCCCATTATGACCCGGAAGAATCTTGTGGGCTTTAACTGAGCCGGCCCATTATGGCACAAAAAAAATCTTGTGGGCCTTTACCTGGGCCGGCCCATTATGGCCCGCAAAATCTTGTGGGCCTTTAGCTGGGCCAGCCCAATATGGTCCGCAAAATCTCGTGGGCCTTTAGCTGGGCTGGCCCATTATGGTCCGCAAAATCTTGTGGGCCTTCAGTTGGGCCGGCCCATTTAAACTTGATGGGCCGGTCCACGTGTCAACATATCATAGGCACGTCTCGCCCATTGGATGAGTTCACACGTGTCTCCTCCAGCCAATGATGATTTTACACGCCATGTGTCGGTCACCCTTGACAAAAGCACTTCTGTGACACGCGATTTATTGTCATGGAAGTGGACACTTCCGTGATGATAATTTTGGTAATGTCATGGAACACTTCTACGACAGCACATGTATGACTATCTTGATTCTGTCAAAAATTTGTCATGGATGTACATGCATGACAAAAAAACGACCTACTGTGACAAGCACGTATCATCACGGAAGTGTATTTTTTTTGTAGTGTCTTGAGCACTCCGGAACAATTGAATAGCGAGAAATGAATGAATATGAAGAGCACCGGCAAGAGAAGGTATTTGAAACGAGGAAAAGGGATATGATCAACACCATAAGCTTGAATTGGTTCCACCGGGGAAGAAAAGAATGAAGAGTGACGAACTAGAAGCTCTGTTAGAATCTTCTTGAGAATCACCAGATAAGAACATGAAGGAAAACAAAATAGAGAGACTTCCATCAATAAGATGGATACTCGATTAAGAAATCTGAGTACTTGAAGAAAAAGGGTGGGAGGGTGGGAAAACAAAGACAACTTGGGATGGATGAAACGAACACCGTTGAGAAAGCTGAGATTGAATCTTGCGGATGTTGAGAATGAACGGATACGCTTGAAGAGAAAACACACTGGTTGAAAAGGATTGACATGACAATCTAGATGATCGAGAAGGGTTGGTATTCACATCGGAGTATGAGAACACCATTTAGGCTAGGTATGGAATCAACACTTGACTTCGAAGCAACTCGAATACCTCAACTCAAAACAAAAACAAAGGATTGGCTTGCAAAATAAGCCAGAACAAACATATGATAGAGATTCTGACCAAAGTTTTCGTGGTGGGGCCTACATGGGTTCGATCGTACAGCACCATCATGTACAAGGAAGTGCACATGACATACGAAGCGTCCCTGAGTCGGCATAGCCAGGGACTCTTTAAGACACAACAAGACCACTGTAGAACCAACCGTGGATAGGCGGACCACTAGACGTCTACTACGTCTTGAGCTTGCGTTGGTTTTCCCCGAAGAGGAAGGGATGATGCAGCAGAGTAGCGTAAGTATTTCCCTCGGTTTTTGAGAACCAAGGTATCAATCCAGTAGGAGCCCATGCTCAAGTCCCTCATACCTGCACAAAGCGGTAGCTACTCACAACCAACGCGATTAGGGGTTGTCAAGCCCTTCACGGTCACTTACGAGAGTGAGATCTGATAGATATAATATTTTTTGTATTTTTGGTATAAAGATGCAAAGTAAAAAGTAAAGGCGAAGTAAAAAAGCAAAGCAAGATTAAAGTAATGGAGATTGATATGATGAGAATAGACCTGGGGGCCATAGGTTTCACTAGTGGCTTCTCTCAAGAGCATAAGTATTCTATGGTGGGTGAACAAATTACTATTGAGCAATTGACAGAATTGAGCATAGTTATGAGAGTATCTAGGCATGATCATGTATATAGGCATCACGTCCATGACAAGTAGATTGAAATGATTTTGCATCTACTACTATTACTCCACTCATCGACCGCTATCCAACATGCATCTAGAGTATTAAGTTAAAAACAGAGTAACGCTTTAAGCAAGATGACATTATGTAGAGAGATAAATTCATGCAATATGAAATAAACTCCATCTTGTTATCCTCGATGGCAACGATGAAATACGTGTCTTGCTGCCCCTTTTGTCACTGGGAAAGGACACCGCAAGATCGAACCCTAAGCTAAGCACTTCTCCCATGGCAAGAACTACCAATCTAGTTGGCCAAACCAAACAGATAATTTGAAGAGACTTGCAAAGATAACCAATCATACATAAAAGAATTCAGAGAAGATTCAAATATTATTCCTAGATAGACTTGACCATAAACCCACAATTCATCGGTCTCAACAAACACACCGCAAAAAGAAGATTACATCGAATAGATCTCCACAAGAGATGGGGAGAACTTTGTATTGAGATTCAAAGAGAGAGAACAAACCATCTAGATACTAACTATGGACCTGAATGTCTGAGGTAAACTACTCACACTTCATCAGAGAGTCTATGATGATGTAGAAGCCCTCCGTGATGACGGCCCTCTTCTGGCGGAGCTCCGAAACAGGCCCCGAGATGGGATCTCATGGATACAGAAAGTTGCGGCGGTGGAATTAGGTTTTTGGCTCCTGTTCTGATCGTTTGGGGGTACGTGGGTATATATAGGAGGAAGAAGTACACCGGAGGAGCAACGAAGGGCCCACGAGGCAGGGGGCGTGCCCTAGGGGGGGCGCCCCCACCCTCATGACCGCCTCTTTTGTTCCTTGGAGTATGGTCCAAGTCTCCTGGATCACGTTCGGTGAGAAAATCACGTCCCCGAAGATTTTATTCCGTTTGGACTCCGTTTGATATTCCGTTTATCTGAAACACTGAAATAGGCAAAAAATAGCAATTCTCGGCTGGGCCTCCGGTTAATAGGTTTGTCCGAAAAATAATATAAAAGTGGACTATATTGGGCGTCCCCAAGCTTTGGACTATATTGGGCGTTATTTTACGTATCAGGCATCCCCAAGCTTAATTCCTGCTCGTCCCCGAGTAGGTAAATGATAAAAAGAGATTTTTTGATGCGGAGTGCTACTTGACATAATTTCAATGTAAATCTTCTTAATTGTGGTATGAATATTCAGATTAGAAAGATTCAGGACAAAAGTTTATATTGACATAAAAAAATACTTCAAGCATACTAACAAAGCAATTATGTCTTCTCAAAATAACATGGCCAAAGAAAGTTATCCCTACAAAATCATATAGTCTGGCTATGCTCCATCTTCACCACACAAAGTATTTAAATCATGCACAACCCCGATGACAAGCCAAGCAATTGTTTCATACTCTAACTTTTTCAAAACTTTTTCAATCTTCACGCAATACATGAGCGTGAGCCATGGATATAGAACTATAGGTGGAATAGAATGGTGGTTGTGGAGAAGACAAAAAGGAGAAGATGGTCTCACATCAACTAGGCGTATCAATGGGCTATGGAGATGCCCATCAATATATATCAATGTGAGTGAGTAGGGATTGCCATGCAATGGATGCACTAGAGCTATAAGTATATGAAAGCTCAAAAATAAACTAAGTGGGTGTGCATCCAACTTTCTTGCTCATGAAGACCTAGGGAAATTTTGAGGAAGCCCATCATTGGAATATACAAGCCAAGTTCTATAATGTAAAATTCCCACTAGTATATGAAAGTGATAACATGAGAGACTCTCTACTATGAAGATCATGGTGCTATTTTGAAGCACAAGTGTGGTAAAAGGATAGTAACATTGTCCCTTCTCTCTTTTTCTCTCATATTTTTTTATTTGGGCCTTTTCTCTTTTTTATGGCCTCTTTTTATTTGGGCTTCTTTGGCCTCTTTTTTTATTATTTTATTTTTCATCCGGAGTCTCATCCCGACTTATGGGGGAATCATAGTCTCCATCATTCTTTCCTCACTGGGACAATGCTCTAATAATGATGATCATCACACTTTTGTTTTTCTTATAACTCAACAATTACAACTCTATACTTAGAACAAAATATGACTCTATGTGAATGCATCCGGCGGTGTACCAGGATATGCAATATGACAATGATGAATGTGTCATGAACGGAATGGTGGAAAGTTGCATGGCAATATATCTCGGAATGGCTATGGAAATGCCATAATAGGTAGGTATGGTGGCTGTTTTGAGGAAGGTATATGGTAGGTGTATGATACCGGCGAAAGGTGCGCGATATTAGAGAGGCTAGCAAAGGTGGAAGGGTGAGAGTGCGTATAATGCATGGACTCAACATTGGTCATAAAGAACTCATATACTTATTGAAAAAATCTAGAAGCTATCAAAGCAAAGTATTACGCGCATGCTCCTAGGGGGATAGATTGGTAGGAAAAGACCATCGCTCGTCCCCAATCGCCACTCATAAGGAAGACAATCAATAAATAAATCATGCTCTAACTTCATCACATAACGGTTCACCATACGTGCATGCTACGGTAATCACAAACTTTAACACAAATATTCTTTAAATTCACAACTACTCAACTAGCATGACTTTAATATTATCACCTCCATATCTCAAAACAATTATCATGCTTCAATCTTTTTTTAGTATTCAACACACTCAAAAGAAAGTTTCACAAATCTTGAATACCAAGCATATTATTATTAAGCAAATTACCATGCTATTAAGAGACTCTCAAAATAATTTAAGTGAAGCATGAGAGATCAATAGTTTCTTTAAAACAAATCCACCACCGTGCTCTAAAATATCTAAGTGAAGCACATAGAGCAAAATTATTACGCTCAAAAGTTATACGTGAAGCACATAGAGCAAAATTATCTAGCTCAAAAGATATAAGTGAAGCACATAGAGTATTCTATCAAATTTTAATTCTTGTATGGCTCTCTCAAAAGGTGTGTGCAGAAAGGATGATTGTGGCATACTAAGACACAAAGACACAAATAATACAAGACGCTGCAAGCAAAACACATATCATGTTGGTGAATAAAAATATAGCTCCAAGTAACTTACCGATGGAAGTGGATGAAAGAGGGGATGCCTTCTGGGGCATCCCCAAGCTTTGACTTCTTGGTGTCCTTGTATTATATTGGGGGTGCCATGGGCATCCCCAAGCTTAGGCTCTTTCCACTCCTTGTTCCATGATCCATCAAAAGAATTCACCCAAAACTTGGAAACTTCACAACGCAAAACTCAAAATAGAAAACTCGTGAGCTCCGTTAGCGAAAGAAAACAAAAGACCATTTCAAGATACTGTAATGAACTCATTATTTATTTATATTGGTGTTAAACCTACTGTATTCCAACTTCTCTATGGATTATAAACTATTTTACTAGCCATAGATTGATCAAAATAAGCAAACAACACACGAAAAACAGAATCTGTCAAAAACAGAACAATCTGTAGTAATCTGTAGCTAGGGAAAGATCTGGAACCCCAAAAATTCTAAAATAAATTTCTGTACGTGGGGAATTTATATATTAATCATCTGAAAAAATAATTAACTAAATAGCACTCTTCAAATAAAAATGACAGCAGTTCCCATTAGCGCTAAAGTTTCTGTTTTTTACAGCAAGTTCAACAAGACTTTCCCCAAGTCTTCCCAACGGTTCTACTTGGCACAAACACTAATTAAACACAAAAAACACAACCAAAACAGAGGCTAAATAATTTATTTATTACTAATAAGGAGCAAAAATAAAGGAATAAAAATAAAATTGGGTTGCCTCCCAACAAGCGCTATCGTTTAACGCCCCTAGCTAGGCATAAAAGCGAGGATAGATCTAGGTATTGCCATCTTTGGTAGGCAATTCTTCAATTAGGCATCTACCATCTTTAAGAATTTTCTTTCTTTTTATTAATTATCAAACTTTTAGGCACAAGATCGAAAAATTCATTTGTAATAAATGGTTCCTTAATGATAGCAAAAAGATTGGGATGAACACTTATAGATTTAAGATCCACAGTTTCCTTACTAGATGATTCACCCTTATTTTTAGGAACATACATAAGCTTGGCAATTTTAGTAGGAGGACTTGGCGTATTCTTTACGGAAGAAAAAGCGGTTCCCAAGTTTGTAATGATACCCTCAAGTTTATCAATTCTAGTAGAATCTAAGTTCATTCTCTCATTAAGTATGGGTTCTTTTTCCCTAATATTTTCAAAGTCATTCCTACCTTAGATCCATATGGAGTAATTTGGTTGTGGATCTTTTTATCTACATTTTCAATTGATTCAACAGTAGCAACTTTATTTTCGATAATTTCAAGTCTTTGCATAACATGCTCCAAAGTTAACGTGGTTCCATTAACCAAAAGAGGTGGTGAGCCAAATAAATTTAGCATAGCATTATAAGAATCAAAAGTATGGATACCCAAGAAGTTCCCTCGGGTAATGGTATCGAGGATGTATCTATACCAAGGATTAACACCTACATAAAAATTATGAATAAGAAATAAGGTCGATTGCTTCCTGGTAGATCTATTTTGAGCATTGCAAATTCTATACCAAGCATCTTTTAGATTTTCTCCCTCCCTTTGTTTAAAATTTAGAACCTCTCTCTCGGGGGACAAAGGAGAAGATATGAGACTAGTCATGACGACAAGCAAACAAACTAGCACACAAGCAAACAAGAGGCAAGCGGAAAAAAGAGGGGGGATAGAGAGAAAGAGAGAGAGGGAGAATAAAACGGCAAGGGTGAATTGGGGGGGAGAGGAAAACGAGAGGAAAATGGCAAATAATGTAATGTGAGAGATAGGGATTGTGATGGGTACTTGGTATGTTGACTTTTTGCATAGACTCCCTGGCAACGGCGCCAGAAATCCTTCTTTCTACGTCTTGAGCTTGCGTTGGTTTTCCCCGAAGAGGAAGGGATGATGCAGCAGAGTAGCGTAAGTATTTCCCTCAGTTTTTGAGAACCAAGGTATCAATCCAGTAGGAGTCCAGGCTCAAGTCCCTCGTACCTGCACAAAGCGATAGCTACTCGCAACCAACGCGATTAGGGGTTGTCAAGCCCTTCACGGTCACTTACGAGAGTGAGATCTGATAGATATAATATTTTTGGTATAAAGATGCAAAGTAAAAAGTAAATGCAAAGTAAAAAGCAAAGCAAGATTAAAGTAATGGAGATTGATATCATGAGAATAGACCCGGGGGCCATAGGTTTCACTAGTGGCTTCTCTCAAGAGCATTATTATTCTACGGTGGGTGAACAAACTACTGTTGAGCAATTGACAGAATTGATCATAGTTATGAGAATATCTAGGCATGATCATTTATATAGGCATCACGTCCGTGACAAGTAGATCGAAACGATTCTGCATCTACTACTATTACTCCACTCATCGACTGCTATCCAGCATGCATCTAGAGTATTAAGTTAAAAACAGAGTAACGCCTTAAGCAAGATGACATGATGTAGAGGGATAGACTCATGCAATATGAAGACAACCCCATCTTGTTATCCTCGATGGCAACAATGCAATACGTGCCTTGCTTCCCTTACTGTCACTGGGAAAGGACACCGCAAGATTGAACCCAAAGCTAAGCAGTTCTCCCATTGCAAGAAAGATCAATCTAGTAGGCCAAACCAAACTGATAATTCGAAGAGACTTGCCAAGATAACCAATCATACATAAAAGAATTCAGAGAAGATTCAAATATTATTCATAGATAGACTTGATCATAAACCCACAATTCATCGGTCTCAACAAACACACCGCAAAAATAAGATTACATCGAATAGATCTCCACAAGAGAGGGGGAGAACTTTGTACTGAGATTCAAAGAGAGAGAAGAAGCCATCTAGCTACTAACTATGGACCCGAAGGTCTGAGGTAAACTACTCACACTTCATCGGAGAGGCTATGATGATGTAGAAGCCCTCCGTGATGACGGCCCTCTTCCGGCGGAGCTCCGGAACAAGCCCCGAGATGGGATCTCTTGGATACAGAAAGTTGCGGTGGTGGAATTAGGTTTTTGGCTCCTGTTCTTATCGTTTGGGGGTACGTGGGTATATATAGGAGGAAGAAGTACGCCAGAGGAGCAACGAGGGGCCCACGAGGCAGGGGGCACGCCCTAGGGGGGGTGCCCCCCACCCTCATGACCGCCTCTTTTGTTCCTTGGAGCAGGGTCCAAGTCTCTTGGATCACGTTCGGTGAGAAAATCACGTTCCCGGAGATTTTATTCCGTTTGGACTCCGTTTGATATTCTGTTTATCTCAAACACTGAAATAGGCAAAAAACAACAATTCTTGGCTGGGCCTCCGGTTAATAGGTTAGTCCGAAAAATAATATAAAAGTGGGAAATAAAGCCCAATATAGTCCAAAACAGTAGATAATATAGCATGGAGCAATCAAAAATTATAGATACGTTGGATATGTATCAACGTTGAACCCCAATTTCATATCATACATCTGTCGAAAAGATATCCTCAGAGCTACTTGAATTCCCACTTATAAACTCTCGAAACTTTCCGGTTATGCAATCAGGTGTTGGGGATACAGGGGAAGCATAATATCTCACCGAAAACTAGCAAATCCTACATCCAGCTGTATCCATCCTTCAACACATAACTAAGAAACCTTCGGAAATCGTTTACCTCAACCTTCGAAAAGCATCCGTTATACGAGTTATGGCAATACTCCCGAACTCCCACCCAGTACTAGGTGGCGTCGAAGTTATCTCACCAACAACTGCATAAAAGAGATTTTTGATGTCGGCGAAACTCAGGAATTCCAGAATCTCAACGATAAAATTGTGACGACAACACATCGGAGCTCAACTCCCCGGGACACTGCCACAACCCCTAAATGTCAGGAGGCACCAAGAACAATGTTCTCATCACAAAACCATCGGAACGATTCCAAGATACCCGCGTGATCTTAATTTTTTTAGTGAAATTTGAGAAGAGAAGAGTCGAAACTCTATGTCATGATGCCTCGACAGAGCGACGAAGGGAATGAGGAGTAAAAAGAATCCTACTCTCCGATATATATAATCCTAAAAGACTCAAAACATTTTTTTAGACTCAACAACGCCAATGATTCGATCAAGCACGGGGCTCCTAAGGTCGGGGAAGGCTCTGATTACCAACTTGTAACACCCACAATGCGGCTATATCTCCCACATGTCGAAGCGTGACTTAGAGTCATAATCGCATTGTAAGCAATGTCGCAAGTGAGGTAATCTTCACACAACCCATGTAATACATAAGGGAAAAAGATACATAGTTGGCTTACAATCGCCACTTCACACAATTATATGAATATAACATTACATCATCCAGATACAATCAAGGTCCGACTACGGAACCAAAATAAAAGAAGACTACCCCAAATGCTACACAGATCCCTGATCGACCCCAATTGGGCTCCGCTACTGATCAACTAGAACGAAACAACACAAAGGACAAGATCTTCATCGAGCTCCTCCTTAAGCTTGGTTGCGTCACTCGCTCGGTAACGTCGGCACCTGCAAACTGGTTTTGGAAGTATCTGTGAGTCACGGGGACTCGGCAATCTCACATCCTCGCAATCAAGACTATTTAAGCTTATGGGTAGGTAAAAGGTATGAGGTGGACCTGCAGCAAGCGACTAGCATATTTGGTGGCTAACATACGGAAAATGAGAGCGAGAAGAGAAGGAAAAAGCACGGTGGAACAACTATGATCAAGAAGTGATCCTAGAACAACCTACGTCAAGCATTACTCCAACACCGTGTTCACTTCCCGGACTCCGCCGAGAAGAGACCATCACGGTAACACACGCGGTTGATGCATTTTAATTAAGTTAAGTTTCAGGTTTTCTACAACCGGACATTAACAAATTCCCATCTGCCCATAACCACGGGCACGACTTTCGAAAGTTCAAATCCCTGCAAGGGTGTCCCAACTTAGCCCATCACAAGCTCTCACGGTCAACGAAGGATATTCCTTCTCCCAAGACAATCCGATCAGACTCGGCATCCCGGTTACAAGACATCCTCGACAATGGTAACACAAGTCCAGCAAAGCCTCCTGATGCACCGACATCTTGATGGGAGCTGCACATATCTCGTTCTCAGGGCAACACCGAATAGGTCAAGCTACGAGTAAAAACAGCCCTGAAGTTTCCCCGAGGTGGCCCCGCAGGCTGCCCATTTCGGACCAACACTTAGACAAGCACTGGCCCGGGAGGGGGGGGGGTTAAAATAACGATGACCCTTGAGTCCGCGAAACCCAAGGGAAAAGGCTAGGTTGTTAGTGCAAATGGTAAAACCAAGGTTGGGCCTTCCTAGAGGAGTTTTATTCAAAGCGAACTGTCAAGGGGTTCCCATTATAACCCAACCGTGTAAGGAACGCAAAATCCGGGAACATAACACCGATATGACAGAAACTAGGGCGACAAGAGTGGAACAAAACACGAGGCATAAGGCCGAGCCTTCCACCCTTTACCAAGTATATATATGAATTAATTAAATAAGAGATATTGTGATATCCCAACAAAATATCCATGTTCCAACATGGAACAAACTCCAATCTTCACCTGCAACTAACAACGCTATAACAGGGGCTGAGCAAAGCGGTAACATAGCCAAACAATGGTTTTCTAGGACAAGGTGGGTTAGAGGCTTGGCTTAACAATATGGGAGGCATGATAAGCAAGTGCTAGGTATCGCAACATAGGTATAGCAAAAGAGCGAGCAACTAGCAAGCAAAGATAGAAGTGATTTCGAGGGTATGGTCATCTTGCCTGAAATCCCGCAAGGAAGAAGAACGAGTCCATGAAGAAGGCAAACGGACGTAGACGAACGGTTCCTCACAAACACGACGTTATCGCAACCAACCCGAAGAAGCAACACGGAAAGAAGCACACAACATAGTAAACAACCTACACATGAACATGGCATGATATGTAGGATGAGGTATGTGATGCATATGCATGATTTGTTAAGGAATGATTGGACCTGGCCTCAACTTGGAAAACCAAGAGTGCCACTGGAAAGAGGAGTTGATTTTGGTTGAAATCAATATAAAGAACACCGGAATCGGATGCACGGTTTGGAAATGGAAAGCAAAACAAATATGACACCGGTCTGCGATAATCAGCACGTGACCATCTAAATGCATCAAGATAAATAAGCTACTGCACTCAAACATGACAACAAAATACATGATAGGGATCCACTCATGATGCTTGACAAAATATGAACACTGAGCTACGGCTAATTCTCTTAATAGCAGGTTCAAACAAGCATGGCAAAAGTGCAAAAGATAACAGGTTTCAGGCTTAGTGAAATTAACAGCATGTCAGGAATTTATCATCAGGAAGCAATGTTTAGAGGACGATAACTACATGCTACATGAACATATCATGGCAAATCAAGGCATGGCATGAAGATACTCAAAACATATAACAAAAGTCCCTTAGTGACCATGAGCCAAAAGGGATCATAAAAATACAATTGCAAGCATGTGAACATAGCAAAAACATAAACAGATTCAGACTTGGTGAAAAACTGGAGCATGGCAAAACAGATTAACAAGTAGGCATGTTTACGTGCTCGATGCACTCACCACGAGGCATTGCATGACAAGCTAAGAATACACCCGGCAAATAGACATGGCATAGAAGCTAGACATGGCAAGAACAACAACATATCATGCACGGATCAACAATAACAAGCTCGACAAAATTGCTAAACATGTTAACAATCTGCGAGGAACATTTTATAGCAAAAGTAGAGCTCGATTGACTCAAGCTAGGGTGCTCCATAATTGCAAAAAAAGGCATGGATGGATAGAGCACAACATTAGCTACAAAACATCCTTACTGATCATGCTCAAAAGAGGCACGGATCACTAGGAATCAACATGAACATATGGCATAAAAATAATGACAGGGCAAGGACTTAGAATATTTCTAAGTCCCTGAAATCAGCATCATTGAGTAAGCTACTTTGCATGCTTGTGCTAGTCACCACAAAGATCACAAAAATACATGGCATACACCCCTGTAAAGATGGCATGGCATATTACAAAACACATGTAGAGCTCAGGATCATAGCATGCACACATTAAACATGACAAAATGAAAAAAGTGCATTTGCTGAAACAGATCTGAAATAATCATCACATAGCCCTCTTCCAACAGAATTTCAAGCATCAAGATGTGCTCAAATGAAAATGATGCAATGAGATGAAATGATGTACTCGTCGAGATGAACATTTCGATATGCTACACGCACGAATCAGAGCAACGGTGATGAAGTTATGATGCGATGAAGATGCATAAAAATACTGGGGACTTAGCAGATTTCAAGGAAAAAACATGCGAGCACTAGATATCTAAATGTCGCACATGTGGGGTATAGACGGACGGTGCTCACCTAGGGCCCTTGGGCCAGATCGAAGCAGACCGAGGGGGCGGCGAAGCTGGGCCGGTCTTTGCACTGCTGGGCCTGCAGCGGGGTGCGTGCCCACGCTCGTCGTCTCCCCGAGTGGGAGCTCGAGCAGGAGGCGAGGCGGCGGCGGCGCTGCGCTGGAGAGGGCCGCCGGCGACGGGAACGATGCAGGGGGCAACTGATCAGGCCAGATCCGGTCAGCCGGAGCCGGATCCGGGCGATGGCGAGACGGGCAGAGCCGGCGAGGTGCGGGACTCCGGTGGGGAAGCACTCCGGCGCCGCCGGCTCTACTCCGTGGCGCGAGCAGGAGCTGGTCGCCGGTGATGTACGGCGGGTAAGGCGAAGTGGCGACCGGGCGGCGAGGGAGACGATGCGTGCGGCGGCAGAGCGGCTTCGGGCCCGCGGGGTGGCGGAGCACCTGACGGTGAAGAAGCACCTGGCGGGCGACGCGGGGATCCAGCACGGCGCGGCCGCACGAGTGCGGCCCCGAGCCCCGATGGGATCGGGCGGGCCTGCCTCGGGCCCGGGCGGGCCGCGGCGGGGCTGGAGGAGAGGGAGGGCGGCGGGATGAGGTGGCAGCGCGGGATTCGTCGGGGCAGCGGCTGGACATGTCTGGGCGCGGTGGGGATTTTGTCCGGTGGCGCGAGGAGGACGAAGTTAGGGTTTCATCTGCGCGAGAATTTCGGAGGAGAGCACATATTTATAGGTAAAGGGAGCTAGGAGAGTCCAAATGAGGTGCGGTTTTCGGCCACGTGATCGTGATCGAACGACTGAGATGATGGAGGGGGTTTAGATGGGTTTTGGGCCACTTTGGAGGGGTGTTGGGCTGCAACACACACGAGGCCTTTTCGGTCCCTCGGTTAACCGTTAGAGTATCAAACGAAGTCCAAATGATACGAAACTTGACAGGCGGTCTACCGGTAGTAAACCAAGGCCGCATGACAAGTCTCGGTCCAATCCGAAAACGTTTAACACCCGCACATGAGAAGAGGTAGAAAGGGACACCGCAGGACATAGGAGCGCCGGAATGCAAAACGGCCAACGGGGAAAATGCTCGGATGCATGAGACGAACATGTATGCAAATGTGATGCACATGATGACATGATATGAGATGCATGACACACAAGCAATGACAAGGCAACAATAGTGAATAACTGGAAGACACCTGTCACATCGGTCTCGGGGCATTACAGCGATGGTGGTGGCTGACGATGGGCAAGAGATGGTGGTGGCTGAGGATGACCTAGTGATGGTGCTGCCTGAAGATGGACTCACGACAGTGGTGGTGCCTGACAATGACCTCGCGATGGTGGTGGCACTGGTGATCCCACAGCCGGACGACATGACCATGCCAATTGTGGTAGAAGACTACATCCCACTGCCTCGCTACTCTAGGCGCATCAGAATGATGAAGGAGAAGGAGGAGTGAACTATGTCAGGTACGTCAGATCTCCAAAATGATCTATACTTAGCTTTGTTTCCTCTAAAATGACCTAAGTTATCTCTAATATGCTTAGTTACCTAGGTTAGCTCAATACTGACATACACTTGGATTACTTATGTAAAAATGGCATAAATATGCTTAGTTAACTCAAAAATGACATAATTAGTTAAGTTAGTTGCAAAATGACCCATTTTACCTAGGTTAGCTCCAGTATGATCCATTTTACCTAGGTTAGCCCCAAAATGACCAAGTTTACCTTGGTTAGCTCCAATATGATCCATTTTAACTAGGTTAGCTCCAAAATGATCCATTTTACCTACATTAGCTCAAAAATGGCATAATTACTTATGTTAGCAGAAAAATGACCTCTGCTTACCTTATTTTCCTCCAAATTGACATAATAAGCTTATTTAGCAAAAAATGGCATAATTACCTATGTAAGCTCTAAAATGACACAAATAAGGGATTAGAAGAAGAAAAATAAGGAAGAGGAGAAAAATAAAGAATAGAAGAAGAAAGAGAAGAAAAAGAAAAAATAAAAGAAGAAGAATGAGAAGGAAAAGGGTGCAAACCTTCTTCTTGTTCTATTCTTCTTCTTCTTCTAGTCTTCTTCTTCTTCTTCCACTTCTTCCTCTTCTTCCTCTTCTTCTTCTTCTTCTTCTTCTTCTTCTTCTTCCTCCTCCTCTTCTTCCTATTCTTCTTCTTCTTCTTCTTCTTCTTCACCAAAATGACCTAAGTTTGCTCTAATATGCTTAGTTACCTAGGTTAGCTCAATAAAGACGTAGCTATACTTAGCTGCTTTATATCAAAAATGGCATAATATGCTTAGTTCACTCAAAAATGGCATAATTAGCTAGGTTATCTCCATTTTACCTAATTATGCTTACTTCTTCTAGTCTTCTTCTTCTTCATTTTATTCTTATTATTCTTCTAGTCTTCTTCTTCTAACTTTCTTGTTCCCCATTTTGCAGATTTCATTTACTTCACCGAAGCATGAATGGATGGAGTGCTTCTTTTTCCTTTCTACTTTTCTTTTGGTATCGATGAACAATGTGGAACTTATTATATGGATGGATGGATAGGTGTTGGATGAACAACGTGAAACTATTGTAATATGTATGGATGGAACTATGTGTTGGTTATTTATGTATATATGATGAAACTTGTGTGTTGGATATGTCATATGTGTGCTGTGAAATTTGTGTGTTGAAATTGAATGAATATAAGAAAAACAGAAAATGGGTTATACAGGCTCTTTGCCGTCAGCTGGCGGACGGCAAACAACTTTGTCATCGGCCAGCTAACGGCAAAGGTGCCATGTGGCAGCTACCTGTGCAACCTGGGGGCTGGCCTATTTGGTTACTTTGCCGTCTGCTGGTAGACGACAAAGGTGAAATGGTCTTTGTCGTCTGCCAGCAGACAGCAAAGCGCACCGTTAACCCCCTAATGGCCATAAGTTGCCACTTGTGCCGTCCAGGTCCTTTGCCATCTGCTGGTGGACGGCAAAGACCATTTCATCTTTGCCGTCCACCAGCAGAAGGTGAAGAGCCCTTTGCCATAGCCTATTCAGCCGGACCTATCGCCGTCCGCCATGGCAGAGTCCCATCGGGGTTCATCTCGCTCTAGGGCGGTTAAGCCAAAAGAATAGAGCACGAGGCTCTAATACCAATTGAAAGGATCGAGATGGACCTAGAGGGGGGAGAATAGGTACAATTACAAATTTTAATTATTACTTAGCAATTTTAGGCAATGAAGCGGAATATGAAAGTGAGCCTAACAGTTTCAAGTATGATGCTAAGAGCTAAGAAAGATAAACAAGTAACACAAAAATGTGAGTAATCAAGCACAATATGATACAAGTAAGTGCTAAGAGACAAGTAACCACAAGTAGAGAGTTAGGGTTAGGAATAACCGCAACTCCGGGAGACGAGGATGTATGCCGATGTTCACTTCCTTGGAGGGAAGCTACATCACTGTTAGAGAGGTGGAGGTTACCACGAAGGCACACCAACACCATGAAGGCTCACCCTATTCTCCCTTTAAGACTACACCACGAAGGCGTTTCTCAACCACTAGTGGTAGACCTTCGGTGGTCTCCAAACCCTCACAATTTCCAGGGGTAATCACAATGGCCGATTCCTCTCCGAAAGACTCCTACCGCCTAGGAGTCTCCAACCTCCAAGAGTAACAAGAACGATGGGGAAAAGCTCAAGACTCTCTGATATCAAGAATTCCTTTGGTGCAAAGAAGGGGAAGGAGTGGATCTATCACTTGGTCAGACAAATTCTCTCAAATGTTCTCAAATCCCTTAGGGATCTAAGATTTGGTGTGGAAGAGTGTGAGATAGAGTGAAATGTGTTCTAGGGTTTTCTCAAAGTGAATGGTCAACCCTCTCCCGTGGGGGAAGAGGGCTATATATAGTGTGAGAGAAAATATGGCCGTTGTAGTGCAAATGACAGGGTAGGCCGGACATCCGGCCTACCCTAGCACTACCATCATAAAGTAGAAGGCAGAGGATGAAGTAGAGGGGACGAACATCCAGGGCAAAGCCCAGACATCCGGTGACACAGGAAAGCCCGGGCATCCGGAAGAAAGCACCACCATATGTTGTTCTTTGGATATCAAGGTCCAGATATCCGGCGTGTGGGCCAGACATCCGGCTGGCAGCCCAGACATCCGGCATGGCCAGAGGCAGAATGAGCCAGTGAGTATAGTGATAGATCTAATGAATTTTGGGAAGGAGATTTGTGGCAAGAGCAAGTCTTTTACTAACCCTATTGATCCCCTCTTAATAGTGCGGGATCCTATAATCAAGAAAACAAATATGTATTTGTTTTGATATGTCTTCCTTGAGTAAAATCCACTTCGCATGCTCACGATCCACACACTTTTGATGAACCGGGGACTAACACCTGAGATTCACTTCACGAACATAGTTATTCCCCTACATGTACATTGCCATCAACATCAAAACATGATGTAAGGGCATGATTGCACTTTCACCAACGCCCTATCAGGTGCCGGAGAAGAAGGCCAAGAAGAATAAAGGCAAGGAGGCCAAGGGCGGCCCCCGCCACAAAGGTCCTTCGAACACGGTGTCCAGAGAGACCGAATCCCTCTCTTCCCACGAGGGAGATGAGGAAGAAGAGGAGGAAGAGGAGGAGGAGGGAGATGAGGAAGAAGAGGAGGAGGATGAGGACGAGAAGGAAGAGGAAGAGGAGGAGGAGGAGGAGGAGAAGAAGGGCAGGAAGAAGAAGCGAGCATCCTCCAAGGACCCGAAGGGGGAGATACCCAAGAGAGGGAAGGTTATCCTCTTAGACAGTTCAGACTCAGAGTCTGAACTAGTCCCCAAGAGACCTCCCAGGGTGAAGCCCCTAGCTGAATCATAAGTATTCAAAAATCTACTGTTTATCTTCGGTCTTCTTGCTTCCATTATATAAGTTATTTTGTTATTTGCCTTTCAGCCCTCCACGAGAGCTCCTGCAAACTCCATTATGAGAGGGGAACACTCTGCCACCCGAAATGGCAGAGAGTGACACGCCGCCGCGAGCCCCCTCGCCTATCTCCATGGAGGACGCTGAAGTGTCGTCCCGAAGGAACTCTCCTAGCTGAGGGTGGGCGAGCGAGGCCATCAAGAAAGCGTCCGAGGTTAATACCTCGGTCGCCAAAGACCTAGTGGGGACGACCCTTATGACGACCGATGGTGGGGAGCCCCAACAATCCAGGCCCCAGCTGAACACCGTCCCAGAGACCAACGCGGTTCCGGGATCAGGCGAGCAGCCCCCTTTGAAAGAGGTGGGAGGAGCATCAGCTCCATCAGCGACATCCACTAATCCGGAGGCGCCCAACGCTCTGAAGGAAGCACTGCAGCGTGCTTCAATCATGGTGGAGCACCACACCCTGATGGGTGTGGTGGTGGAGAAGGTTCAGTCTGCCAAGAGTGGACTGAACGAAGCCTTTACCAGCCTACTAACAGGCTATGATGTATGCAGCATAATGTTCTAAAAACTTTTCATATAGAGGAATATACCTGTGCACACACAATATGAAGCGACCAGACCTAAAACAATCTGATCTCTGAGCATCAGTGTCATCCCTGTATCGATAATGCTGACACGCATAGTACTTGAAGGATTTATAACAGAGTAGCAATCACACACTTATTACATCGAATGTCTCAAAAGAGAACTTATTATAATAAATATGGCTTAAGGCCATCTAATACGATAACAGTGGAAGGCTTGGAAGATAAAGTGAGTCCATCAACTCCAACAGCATCACTCAGTGAAAGACCACGACCTAAGGCTCTTTACTCGTCATCTAAAAAGTCTGCAACATGATACGTTGCATCCCAAAAATGGGTTAGCACATGGAATATGCTGGCAATGTAACACAAGAGAGTAATGAACATAATGATGCTATCACTACATGCATATATGGCTGGTGGAGGCTGTATGGTTAATATGTTTTGTGAAAAGCCAATTTTCCCTACAACAAAGGAATAAACTTTATTTAACGATCATGTTGGTTGTTAAACATTGAGAATGGTAAACCCCATCTCAATCCCAATAAAAAGTTATAATAATAACCCAATCAAATTTTATAATTAAAAGTGTTGAGACCCACATGATAATCCAAGAACTAGATACTCAAGATGTCCATAACCGGAGACACGGCTAACCATGATTAGATTGTATACTCTGTAGAGGTTTGCGCACTTTTCCCACAAGACTCGATCTCCTCCGTTGGATTTCTCGCATTGCAAGGTGTTTGAGAAACGGATGACTGAGACACAGTCTTTTAGAAGCGTTAGCACCTTACGATGGGTAGACAGTACCACCTACATCCCCTAGATCTGCTAGTCTACCACTGTAAGAGTTCACACGACTTAATCAACTATGCCAGAGCCCATAATGGCTTGTGGCTGCACACGGAAGTTTCTAGCATGAATAATCTCATAATCCCTTTGAGCCTGGGTGGCAGTCCATAGGAGAATCACACGGTACCCCGGGATTTCCAAAAAATACAGGTTATCATTGGGTTCCCCAGGTGCCTCAATCCACCCAGATGTGTATTAAAGTTGCCACCTTAAGTTAACCATTAATTAACAATACTCACATCTGTCATGAATACACTCAAACCCAATCCACGTCTACGAGCATAGCATAGCAATATAAGCAATGTAGAAGTAACTCCAAAAGGTTTGATAATAAACAGGTAAATAGGTACTACCTCAACTACTTCGCAACCCACAATTTAATTCAGATCCTAACCATGCAATTGTTTGAGGATTGATCTAATGCAATAAAATTGGGTAGTAAAGAGGTGTGATCAAAGTGTTACTTGACTTGCTGATTATCCGCGAAACCTAGAGACTCGTAGTAGCATGCTTCGCACTCCGGGTACTCTATCGCAAACAAACAAGCATACAATAAGAAATCAAGAAAGGGCATGGGTAAAACTCAAATAAGAGATCTAACCAGAAAGTTCAACTTAAGAACTCCGGTTTGCAAAAAGAATCAAATCAAACGAAGCAACAAAACCCAAACAGCGAAAGAAACAAGCTTCGTTTACTAATCTGGACTAAAGTCAAAGTTTACAGTAGCAAAATCTTGTTCAAGTTGGTTAAATGGAAAGAGGGTTTCGAGACATAACTCTAGGCGCTTGAATCGCCTGATTCCGATAAAGGAGCGAAAAGATAAACTAAAACGAAAATCGGATAGAAAATGGCGATCGAAAATAATCGCGGAAAATCTGAGAAAAAGAAAAACTGCCGAATAGGCTAAGGAACGAACATTCGCTGTCTGCGGCTAAAGGGTGCAAACTGTTCGTTAAAACGAATGTACGAATGGGTGTTCGCTAAATAACTAAACCAGAAAAAAACCGATCTAATAAAAAAACGGGATCTAGGGTTTCAAACAAACCATTCGGTTTTCTCGCAAAAACCGAGGCGACGGCTACCTCCGGCGACGGCAGGTCGGAGGCGAGGCAGGGCGGCGGCGGCGGTTCGGCGTCGGTGGCAGTGCGGCGCGGCAGCGGCGGCTGGGCCTTGGGGCGGCTCGGGGCGGCGGCTTATAAAGCCCTCCGGGCGGAGTCCCGCTCGGGTACGGCCCGGAGTCGGTTTCTCTTTTTTTTTAAATAATACCGATGTGCATAAAAAGAAAGAAAAGAAGTACTAAAAATACTACAAAAATCCCGAAATAAATTTTCCCGTCCTCTAAAAATAGGCCGGACAAGGTGAACATTTATTTGGGCCTAAAATGCAACTTTGAATAACGCATATTTTTCCTAATTCAAATAAAATAGCGATAAAACTCCGAATATAAATCTTATTTGATTTTAACATTAAATCTCTGATATTTCTTTATTTTGAGGAAGTCATTTAATCCTCTCTCTTTTATTTTTATAAAAGAAATATTCGAGAGAAAATAATTAAAATCAAACGATCCTTTTTTTTCAAAATTCGAGAAAAACTCGAATATGAAAATAATGAAATCCCCAACTCTCTCCGCGGGTCCTTGAGTTGCGTAGAATTTCTAGGATCAAACCAAAATGCAAGAAAATATGATACACAATGATGATCTAATGTATAACATTCCAAATTGAAAATTTGGGATGTTACAAACCTACCCTCCTTAAGATGAATCTTGCCCTCGAGATTCAGATTGGCAAGAAAATAGGTGAGAGTGATTCTTCCGTAGGTCTTCCTCTCGTTCCCAGGTGGCTTCATCCTCGGTATGGTGGCTCCACTGAACTTTGCAAAATTTTATAACCTTGCTGCGTGTAACTCGGCTGGAAAACTCGAGAATTCTGACTGGCTTCTCCTCGTAGGTCCAATCACTATCCAACTGTATCGCTTCCAGCGGTACTGTATCTCTCAGAGGAATATCAGCCATCTCTGCATGACACTTCTTCAACTGAGAAACGTGGAACACATTGTGAACTCCTGACGATCCTTCGGGCAATTCCAACTTATAAGCAACTTCTCCCATACATTCCAAAACTTTGTATGGTCCCACAAAATGTGGTACTAACTTTCCCTTAACTCCAAAGCACTTCACTCCTCGAAGTGGGGATACACGAAGATACACTCTGTCTCCAACTTCGTAAACTGGCCCTTGCATTTTGAATCCGCATAACTCTTCTGCCTGGACTGGGCTACCTTGAGTCTATCGCGAATCAGCTTAACCTTCTCTTCAGACTCTTTAATCAAATCTGGTCCAAAAAACTGTCGGTCTCCAACTTCGTCCCACAACAACGGTGTTCTGCACCTCCTTCCATACAATGCTTCGAAAGGGGCCATATTCAAATTGGCTTGATAACTGTTGTTATAAGAGAAATCTGCATACGACAAATTATTGTCCCAACTAGATCCATAATCTAGTGCAAAAGCTCTCAACATGTCCTCCAGAATCTGATTGACTCTCTCAGTCTGTCCATCTGTTTGTGGGTGAAAAGCTGTACTGAACTCTAGCCTGGTTCCCAAAGTTTCATGCAACTGATTCCAAAACTTTGAGGTAAACTGGGTTCCTCTATCTGATACAATGGTCCTCGGAACTCCATGTAGACATACGATCCTAGTCATGTATATCTTTGCCAACTTAGTACTGGTGTAAGTGGTCTTCACTGGGATGAAATGAGCTACTTTCGTCAAACGATCGACTACAACCCATATTGAGTCATAGCCTGAACGAGTCCTGTGTAATCCCGTAATAAAGTACATGCCTAGTTTATCCCACTACCGTTCGGGTATCAGCAATGGTTGTAGCAATCCTGCTGGCTTCTGATGCTCTGCCTTCACTCTCTGACATACATCACAAACTGCTACATACTCTGCAATAACCTTCTTCATTCTGGTCCACCAAAAACTGTCCTTCAAATCCAGATACATCTTGGTATTTCCTGGGTGAATCGAATGTGGCGAATCATGGGCCTCTCGCATAATCAACTTCCTGATCTCCTAATCATTTGGCACATATACGCGGTCCTCAAACCATAAGGCATCGTTCTCATCCTCACGAAATCCTTTAGCCTTTCCTTTGCTCATTCTTTCCTTTATTTCGGCAATCTCCTTGTCTGTCTTCTGAGCTTCTCTGATCTTATCCATCAAAGTAGATTGAATCTCCAAAGCCGCTACATAACCTCTCGGAACTATCTCCAAACATAGCTCGCGAAGGTCATCTGCCAACTGCTTGGGTAACTCTCCGGTCATGAGTGTATTGACATGACTTTTGCGGCTCAACGCATCGGCTACTACGTTAGCCTTTCTGGGATGATAATGCAACCTCATATCATAATCCTTAATGAGTTCTAACCATCTCCTCTGCCTGAGATTCAAATTCTTCTGCGTGAAGATATACTTCAATCTCTTGTTATCCGTGTATACCTCACAATGGTTTCCGATGAGAAAATGTCTCCATGTCTTCAACGCATGCACTACGGCTGCTAACTCCAAATCATGCATAGCATAATTTAACTCATGGGGTTTAAGCTATGGTGAAGCATTTGAAACAACTCTTCCCTCCTGCATAAGTACGGCTCCAAGTCCTCGACGAGAAGCGTCGCAATACACTTCGTAATCCTTGCGTTGATCTAGCAGAATTAACACTGGTGAAGTAACCAATCGTCTTTTCAACTCCTGAAAACTGGCCTCACATTCCTCGGTCCATTTGAACTTAGTGTCCATCTTTAAAAACTCCATCACAGGCTTTGCAATCTTTGAGAAATTCTCAATGAACCTCCGGTAGTATCCTGCGAGTCCAAGAAAACTCCGGATCTCTCCAACTGACGTGGGTGACTCCCAATTTGTCATAGTGACAACTTTGGTGGGGTCTACCGCTATTCCTTCTCCGGATATAACATGCCAAGGAATCCAACTTCCTTCAACCAAAACTGACACTTGTTGAACTTGGCATATAGCTGATGTTCTCTGAGTTTTCCAAGTACTAAACGCAAATGCTCTTTATGTTCTTCTTCATTCTTCGAGTAGACCAGAATATCGTGAATGAAAACCACGACGAACTTATCCAAAAACTCCATAAACACCTTGTTCATCATGTTCATAAAATAGGAAGGTGCGCTAGTCAGGCCAAATGACATAACGGCATACTCATATAGCCCGTACCTTGTGGTAAACGTTGTCTTAGGTATATCCTGCTCTCGAATCTTTAGCTGGTGGTACCCTAATCGCACATCAATCTTGGAAAACACCTTAACTCCTGGTAGCTGGTCAAACAAATCATTGATCATCGACAGTGGGTACTTGTTCTTGATCGTCACTTCATTCAATCCTCGATAACCCACAACCATCCTTAACGATCCATCCTTCTTCTCCATTAGAAGTACTGGGGATCCCCAAGGTGACGAACTTGGGAAAATATATCCTTTATCCAGTAACTCCTTAACCCGCTTCTTAATTTCTTCCAAATCCTTTGCGGGCATTCTGTACAGTCTCTTAGATATTGGCCCTGTGCCTGGCAAAAGCTCAATCAAAAACTCAATGTCTCTATCCGATGGGATGCCTGGCAACTCTTCTGGAAATACATCTGGAAAATCCTTCACCACTGGTACTTCCTCCTATACAACTCCTGATAAGGAATTTACTTGAGTCCTATTCGGCACATGCCGGTATACATACTTGATCCTTCTTCCTTCTGGGGTGGTGAGCAAAATCGACTTAGTAACGCAGTCAATGTTCCCTCCATACTTCGATAACCAATCCATGCCTAATATCACATCCAATCCTTGTGACTCCAATACTATTAGGTCTGATGGGAATAGGTAGTTACCAATCCTTAATTGTAACCGATCACATCATAGGCTAGCCATATACTCTGCTCCTGGCGAGGTTACTAACATGGGTGACCCAAGGGCTTGGGTTGGCAGTTTAAACTTATCCACGAATCCCCTTGATATGTATGAATGCGATGCACCAATATCAAAAAGTACGAATGCAGTAAATGACTTAACCAAAAACTTACCTATTACTACATCTGGCTGAGCTTCAACCTCCTCCACGTTAACGTGGTTCACTTGACCCCTGGTGAAAGGGTTGGGCTTATTCCCAGAGCTTCCATTCCTGTTTCCATTCTTAGCTTCAGGACACTCATTGGCGTAATGTCCGGTCTTCTGGCACTTGTAGCAAGTAACGTGGCTTAGATCTTTCTTTGCGGGTGTTGCCGGGTTGGAACGGTTCTGTCCGCTACTTCCTCCATTACCATTCCTGTTCTTGGAGCCACTATGGTTGTGCGAACTTCCTCCATTATGAGTGTGGCCTCCATGGCTATGGACAAGTCCTCCCGAGTTCGGGGTAAAACGAGGTCTCTACTGAGATCCAGAATTATACTTCCCTTGTCCATACTTCCTATTCCGGTTATCAATCTGTTGCTGCTTCCCTTCAATCATGAGGACTCTATCTACCAACTCCTGGTAGTTTATCAAAATTTGCCACCATCAACTGCATGCTTAGCTAATCATTCAGTCCTTCCACAAACTTCTCCTTCTTAGCTGCATCTATAGCGACGTCATCTGCGGCATAACGTGCTAGCTTACTAAAGTCATCCACATACTGGCTAACAGTGTGCCCTCCTTGGCGTATGTTGCGAAACTCACGCTTCTTCATGGCCATTGCTCCTACTGATACATGGGCAGTATGATAAGCTTGCTGGAACTGGTCCCATGTAACAGTAGCTACAGGATAGGTGATAGTGTAATTCTCCCACCATGAGGCTGTTGGTCCATCCAATTGGTACATGACAAAATGCACCTTCTCAACATCTGTGCATCCTGCAGTGGTTAACTCCCTTCCAATCCTGTGGAGCCAATCATCTACAACTACTGGCTCGGTGCTACTAGAAAACACCGGCAGCTGCAACCTCAGAAAATGGGCTAAGTTGTCAACTGGGTGTGGTGGTGGGTGGTTGTTGTTGTTGTTGTTGTTGTTGTTGTTGTTCCCTTGGTTCTAAACTAACAACTACATCAAGGTATTCTGCTGCTGGATCAACTGAGTGAGCTCCGGTGGAAAAGTAAATCCGGGGTCACGTCTCGGAGGCATCTGCTGGGTTTAGAAAATATGAGAAAACATAATAGAAGGAGGTCTAGGGGGAAAACACTACCCATATGCACATGAGACAAACACAAACATATCACTCAATCAAATCAAACAAGGGCATACAATCACTCTAGAACTATCGTTACAAAAGTGCTCAGACTATACTATATACATGGTGGAATACTACTACTGATAGGGTGGTCGACTAGAAAAATTGATCGGTAGAAGACTCCATGATATCTGCTCCAGCTTCATCAACATAGTCATCATCGCTATCGATGATGATATAGTCTTCAGAAAGAATCTCCTTGGGTTCATCGTCTTCTCCTCCTGGTGCGGGGTCTCCCATGAATACTCCTAGCTTCCTTGTCAGGTCGTCATTCTTCTCCACTAGTACAACGATTTCCTCCATATAATCTTCACGAGTAGCCTTGAGTTCTTCCTCCAGCTCCGTGATCCTTGCCATTGCCTTCTTCAGTCTATCATGCCTGCGCACATCTGATTCTCCTGGAGGCGAATATGATGGTTTAACTCCTGGATGAAAGCTACAATCGATCTATCCTTCCTAGTGATGATCATCTCCCATTGCTCATCTCGGCGCCCATAAATCTGGTAGATAGCATCCTTGAGATCCTTGTGGTAATTTCTCTAATGCGTCCCTTGGTGATGTGGGCTGCCATACTCTTTCCTAGACTCCAGGTTGGTGCATCAAAGGAAAACTCTATGGGCTTAGTGACTGGCGTAAATGTCCTTCCTGGAACTTGAACTTGAATCGTCCAGCGCTCCTCTTCTGGTAAAGTGGCGTTGTAAGTCCCGGTGAAGCTTGGTATTCCAATGTTCAAGTACTTAGTGACTTCCTTCAAGTGTCGTCCAAAAGGTGCTTCTTCATCCGGTTGTGCAAACTTGTTCCTTGCGTCCGCCATCCTAAAGAGTAGAAAATGGAGAGGAGTTAGAGATGAGAAGAGAGTAGTGATCTAGGGCTTTAGCTTAGTGGTCGTGTCCTACAGTCAGCGTGTGCTCTGATACCATCTTGTAGCGAACAGACCTCAAATAGTCTGATCTCTGTGCATCAGTGTCATCCCTAGATCGATAATGCTGACATGCATAGTACTTGAAGGATTTATAACAGAGTAGCAATCACACACTTATTACATCGAATGTCTCAAAAGATAACTTATTACAATAAATATGGCTTAAGGCCATCTAATACAATAACAATGGAAGGCTTGGAAGAAAAAGTGAGTCCATCAACTCCAACGGCATCACTCAGTGAAAGACCACGACCTAAGGCTCCTTACTTGTCGTCTGAAAAGTCTGCAACATGATACGTTGCAGCCCGAAAACGGGTCAGCACATGGAATATGCTAGCAATGTAACACAAGAGAGTAATGAATAGAATAATGCTATCACTACATGCATATATGGCTGGTGGAGGCTGTATGGTTACTATGTTTTGCGAAATGCCAATTTTCCCTACAACAAAGGAATATACTTTATTTAATTATCATGTTGGTTATTAAACATTGATGGTAAACCCCATCTCAATCCCAATTCAAAGGTATAATAATAACCCAATCAAATTTTATAATTAAAAGTGTTGAGATCCACATGATAATCGAAGAACTAGATACTCAAGATGTCCATAACCGGAGACACGGCTAACCATGATTAGATTGTACACTCTGCAGAGGTTTGCGCACTTTTCTCACAAGACTCAATCTCCTCCGTTGGATTTCTCGCACTACAAGGTGTTTGAGAAACGGATGACCGAGACACAGTCTGTTAGAAGTGTTAGCACCTTACGATGGGTAGACAGTACCACCTACATCCACTACATCTGCTAGTCTACCACTTTAAGAGTTGACACGACTTAATAAACTATGCCATAGCCCATAATGGCTTGTGGCTGCACACGGAACTTTCTAGCATGAATAATCTCATGATCCCTTTGAGCCTGGGTGGCAGTCCATAGGAGAATCACACGGTACCTGATATGTCTCCAACGTATCTATAATTTTTGATTGCTGTATGCTATATTATCTATTGTTTTGGACATTATTTACCTTTATTATCCAGTTTTATATTATTTTCGGGACTAACCTATTAACCGGAGGCCCAGCTTAGAATTGATGTATTTTTGCCTATTTAGGGTTTCGAAGAAAAGGAATATCAAACGGAGTCCAAACGGAATGAAACCTTCGGGAACGTGATTTTCTCATCGAATACAACTCAGGAGACTTGGACCCTACGTCAAGACACGTAACAGGAGGCCACGAGGTAGGGGGCGCGCCTACCCCCCCCCCCCCCCCCCAGACGCGCCCTCCACCCTCGTGGGCCCCCTGTTGCTCCACCGACGTACTTATTCCTCCTATATATACCCACGTACCCCCAAACGATCAGAAACGGAGCCAAAAACCTAATTCCCCCGTCGCAACTTTCTGTATCCACGAGATCCCATCTTGGGGCCTGTTCCGGAGCTCCGCCGGAGGGGGCATCGATCATGGAGGGCTTCTTTATCAACACCATAGCCCCTCCGATGAAGTGTGAGTAGTTTACCTCAGACCTACGGGTCCATAGTTAGTAGCTAGATGGCTTCTTCTCTCTTTTTGGATCTCAATGCAATGTTCTCCCCCTCTCTTGTGGAGATCTATTCGATGTAATCTTCTTTTTGCGGTGTGTTTGTTGAGATCGATGAATTGTGGGTTTATGATCAAGTCTATCTACGAATAATATTTGAATCTTCTCTGAATTCTTTTATGTATGATTGGTTATCTTTGCAAGTCTCTTCGAATTATCAGCTTGGTTTGGCCTACCAGATTGATCTTTCTTGCAATGGGAGAACTGCTTAGCTTTGGGTTCAATCTTGCGGTGTCCTTTCCCGGTGATAGTAAGGGCAGCAACGCACGTATTGTATTGTTGCCATCGAGGATAACAAGATGGGGTTTTCTTCATATTGCATGAGTCTATCCCTCTACATCATCTCATCTTGCTAAAGGCGTTACTCTGTTTTTAACTTAATATTGTAGATGCATGCTGGATAGCGGTCGATGAGTGGAGTAATAGTAGTAGATGTAGGCAGGAGTCGGTCTACTTGTCTCGGACGTGATGCCTATATACATGATCATACCTAGATATTCTCATAACTATGCTCAATTCTGTCAATTGCTCAACAGTAATTTGTTCACCCACCGTAGAATACTTATACTCTCGAGAGAAGCCACTAGTGAAACCTATGGCCCCCGAGTCTATCTTTATCATATCAATCTCCTACTACTTAGTTATTTACTTTGCTATTTATTTTGCCTTTATTTTACTTTGCATATTTATCATAAAAATACCAAAAATCCCCTCTTATCATATCTATCCGATCTCACTCTCATAAGTAGCCCTATAGGGATTGACAACGCCTATTTGCATTGGTTGCGAGGATTTATTTGTTTTGTGCAGGTGCGAGGGACTCACGCGTAGCCTCCTACTGGATTGATACCTTGGTTCTCAAAACCTGAGGGAAATATTTACGCTACTTTGCTGCATCATCCGTTCCTCTTCGGGGAAAACCAACGCAGTGCTAAAAGAGGTAGCAAGAAGGATTTCTGGCGCCGTTGCCGGGGAGGTCTACGCAAAAGTCAACATACCAAGTACCCATCACATACCCTTATCTCCCACTGTGACGCCCCCGATTCAATCGTACACTAATCATACACGCAAATGTGTACGATCAAGATCAGGGACTCACGGGAAGATATCACAACACAACTCTACAAATAAATAAGTCATACAAGCTTCATAATACAAGCCAGGGGCCTCGAGGGCTCGAATACAAGTGCTCGATCATAGACGAGTCAGCGGAAGCAACAATATCTGAGTACAGACATAAGTTAAACAAGTTTGCCTTAAGAAGGCTAGCACAAACTGGGATACAGATCGAAAGAGGCGCAGGCCTCCTGCCTGGGATCCTCCTAACTACTCCAGGTCGTCGTCAGCGGGCAGCACGTAGTAGTAGGCACCTCCGGTGTAGTAGGGGTCGTCGTCGACGGTGGCGTCTGGCTCCTGGACTCCAGCATCTGGTTGCGACAACCAGAAAGAAAGGAAAGGGGAAAAAGGGGGGAGAAAGCAACCGTGAGTACTCATCCAAAGTACTCGCAAGCAAGGAACTACACTACATATGCATGGGTATATGTGTAAGGAGGCCATATCAGTGGACTGAACTGCAGAATGCCAGAATAAGAGGGGGATAACTAATCCTGTCGAAGACTACGCTTCTGGTCACCTTCGTCTTGCATCAAGTATAAGAGAGTAGATTGAAGTCCTCCAAGTAGCATCTCCAAGTAGCATCTCATAGCATAATCCTACCCGGCGATCCCCTCCTCATATCCCTGAGGTAGAGCGACCACCGGTTGTATCTGGCACTTGGAAGGGTGTGTTTTATTAAGTATCCGGTTCTAGTTGTCATAAGGTCAAGGTACAACTCCAAGTCGTCCTGTTACCGAAGATCACGGCTATTCGAATAGATTAAACTTCCCTGCAGGGGTGCACCACATAGCCCAACACGCTCGATCCCATTTGGCCGGACACACTTTCCTGGGTCATGCCCGGCCTCGGAAGATCAACACGTCGCAGCCCCACCTAGGCAAAACAGAGAGGCCAGCACGCCGGTCTAAACCTAAGCGCACAGGGGTCTGGGCCCATCGCCCATAGCACACCTGCACGTTGCGAGGGCGGCCGAAAGCAGACCTAGCCTAGTGGCGTTCCAGTCCAATTCGGCGCGCGCCGCTCCGTCGCTGACGTCTGAAGTGCTTCGGCTGATACCACGACGTCGGGATACCCATAACTACTCCCACGTAGATGGTTAGTGCGTATAGGCTCGTAGCCAGACTCAGATCAAATACCAAGATCTCGTTAAGCGTGTTAAGTATCCGCGAACGCCGAACAGGGCCAGGCCCACCTGTCTCCTAGGTGGTCTCAACCTGCCCTGCCGCTCCGCCACAAAGTAACAGTCGGGGGCCGTCGGGAACCCAGGCCCACCTCTACCGGGATGGAGCCACCTGTCCTTTCAGCCCCCTCGTCAGAATCACTTGCGGGTACTCAATGAGCTGACCCGACTTTAGTCACCATCTGTATAGTATGTATGTATGTATAGTATATACCCGTGATCACCTCCCAAGTGATCACGGCCCGATAGTATAGCAAGGCAGACTGACAAGAATGTAGGGCCAATGATGATAAACTAGCATCCTATACTAAGCATTTAGGATTGCAGGTAAGGTATCAACAGGTGTAGCAACAATGTCAGGCTATGCATCAGAATAGGATCAACGGAAAGCAGTAACATGCTACACTACTCTAATGCAAGCAGTATAGAGAAGAATAGGCGATATCTGGTGATCAAGGGGGGGGGGCTTGCCTGGTTGCTCTGGCAAGAGAGAGGGGTCGTCAACACCGTAGTCGAACTGGCCAGCAGCAGCGTCGGTCTCGTAGTCTACCGGAGAGAAGAGGGGGAAGAAACAATGAATACAAGGTAAACAGATGCATATCGATGCATGACATGTCAAGAAGCGATGCTAGGCGTGCCCTAACGTGGTACGAGGAGGTACTGGTTAAGGGGGAAACATCCGGGAAAGTATCCCCGGTGTTTAGGGTTTTCGGGCAGAGGAGCCGGAGGGGAAAAGTTGCAGGTTCGATAGGTTAGGGGTGTGTGGCTGACGAACGGACTGCGTATCCGGATTCGTCTCGTCGTTCTGAGCAACTTTCATGTTGAAAATATTTTAATCCGAGTTACGGATTAAAAGATATGATTTTTAAAAGATTTTATTAATTTCTGGAATTTAATTAATTAATTAATTAATTCGAAAAAAATGTATTTATGACGTCAGCATGATGTCATGCTGACGTCAGCAGTCAACAGGGTTGACTGAGTCAACCCTGACAGGTGGGTCCCGCATGTCATTCTCTGTTATCTAATTAACCTAATCAGATTTAATTAACAGTGGTTAATTAGCTTTAATTAGTGATTAGGTTAAATCTAATCTGATTTAATTAAGTTAATTAATTCTCTAATTAATTAATTAATTAATTAATATTTTAATTATTATTTTTAATATTTAGTTTTCCCTTTTTTTTCATTTTCGTTTTAACAGTGGGGCCGACCCCACTGGTCAGGGACCCAGCCCAACCGGGGCGGGCGAACGGGGAGAGGCGCAGTTGAGCGCCCGAATGGGGCGCAGCGGGGGAGGCCGAGGCCACGACGACGGCCGGAGGGGCCGCAGCCACAGTGAGGTTGGCCGGGCTGCGAGCGGCGCCGGCGAGGCGACCGAGCGGTGGACGGGGCCGGCAGCGGCCGGAGCGGCAGGGAGGAGTGGGGCGAGCGTCGTGCGGGGCCGCGGTGGTGGTCGGGGCGGCCGCCGCGGCGAGAGGTGGTGCGGGAGTCGACGGCCGCCGTGGTGCGGCGGGGGCGTTGGCCGCGGCGTCGGCACCGGCGCGCGTCGCCGGGGGGGGGCGAGGGCGCCGTTCGGCGAGGGGGAGGAGAGGGAAACGGGGGGGGCGGCGTGGCCGCGGATGGCCGGAGCCGGCGACGGGGCGCGGGGCTATGGTGGCGCGCGGGAGGGGAGAGGGGAGCGAAGGGGGGGGGAGATGTGAAGCTCACAGCGGGGCCCGTAGGGTCTAGGGGGGCGGGCGCGGTGGAGCTCGCTGACGTCCGGCGAGGAGGCGGGCGGGGAAGCGGTCGCCGGCGTCGGGGAGGGCGTCCGGTGAGGCGGGGGAGGCCGGGGTTGACCCCGCGGTGGCGGGTGCCCCGCGCGTGGGGGCGACGGAGGGGAGGAGGGGGTCCGGGCGGTGGAGAGGAGGAGGGGGGGTGGAGGCGACCGGTTGGGGCGGCGGGGGCCGCCGGTGATGAGGGGTGCGACGGGGGTCTCGCCCCCGATCTGGATCGGGGCGGGGGCAGGGGAAAGGGGATCGGGGCGGGGGCAGGGGAAAGGGGATCGGGGCGGGGGGGCGAGTGGGGGCGAGTGAGGTGGGGCGGCTAGGGTTTCTAGCCGCGGGAGGGCTAAGTGGCCGGCCGGCTGGGCCGGCCCAGGGTAGGGGGCTGGGCCAGGGGTGAGGGGGCCAGGTGGGGGGTTCGGGGGGGGGGGGGGCTGGCTGGGCCAGGTGGGGAAGGGCTGGCCCAGATGGGCCAGTGGGGGTTCCTTCCCCCCACCTCTTTTGTTTTATTTTCCTTTTTTTTATTTATTCTACCTTTTCTGTTTTATTTCATTTTAAATCATTTAGGCATTTTATAAAAATGTGTTTGCTTTATTATAATTACCCTTGTAGTATTCGGCACCCACCGAACATTTTTGTTTCAACTTTTGAAAACTTTTATTGTTGACACTAATTTAAATTTGAATTTTTAAAACGGTTTCGAATCAACCCGAGATTAGTAACAGTAACTGTGGTGACGTGGCATCATTAGCGGAGGATCACTGTAGCTTAATTATCCGGGCGTCACAATTCTCCTCCACTACAAGAAATCTCGTCCCGAGATTTAAGAGGGGTGTAAGGGGGGGAAGTTTGGTAACGAATCTAGCGGTTCTTCTCATCCTGGCCTGCTCTTCTCGAAGAGGCCGGTCCAATACATTGATATCTTCATTTCGCTGCTTTAGGTCATCAAGATGACGTCGGCGTCCTTTCTTCCGGAACTCCATCGTACTTACGAAGGAATAAAGGGTGGGCATTCTGGGAGAACGGACCTCGACAAGGTTGACTATCTGGTCAATAACATCAAGGAAGGTGGCGGAAGTAACTCTCGAATTAAAACTTACAAAAATATTGAGGGCAAAGTAAGGAGGTGCCATGAGAAGTTTCGAGCGGGCAGACAATCATTCGATGCCTGAACAGGGCGTGAAAAGGGGTTCAAGCAACGGGAATAAGTATTGCGTCTGATACCAGAATAGATCACTAGGCAGGGGGCCCGTGAACTACATACAAAGTCAAGCTCTAGGAATAACTTTGGCAACGGGGTTGTTCAGTAGAGTCAGGTTTCGATCCCGTGGAACTGTGGGTTATGGGTCCACCATGTGAGTTAAAGTAGGAAGGGCGGTGACATCTTACACGATCATGTAAGCAAGGCATGTCAGAGGAGAGTCTGAGGGTCATGTCGGCAACAACATAGGTACCAAGGGCGAGGGACGAAGAGAACCATTTTCCTGCTCGTTGAAACGAGGCGGACCAATAGGCAAGGTTCCCGTCCATCGGTGGTTACCAGAATGTCAACAACAATAGTAACAAGGTCTTACTGACAGAGTTGTACATCGAGGTGTTTGCACAAGCAGTGGATTATTACTGCTTATATCATATAGATCATCGAAAAGGTTTAAACAAACCAATGGAAGGAAAATATGATCATCAGATTAAACAGAACAATGGAAAGGAAAATATGTTTAAACTCATATTTCAAGGGTATATCCTTCCCAAGGACAAGCAGAGCATGATATCCATGACAGGATATAAAGTAGAAAACCATTTAGGTAAGGGGGAAGGAATCTCATGATATTACCCATACAACGGTGTTAGGATAAGTGATAAATAAAATTTAGCATCGTGCTTCAAATGTTCCTGGTGAAAATCGGAGTACCATTGACATGCTTCGAGATAGCATTGACATGGTCTTCAGGTGAAGATCAGACTTTGGAAACACGAAGGATCCATCAGGGATAACTTGTAGAATAAGTCTTACAATTTCCTCATGGATGAATGGATAACCTTGCTGAAAAGGAATCTATAATGATAGGTCCTCCAGCCGGGGGGGGGTGCTAGGCATGACATCATGTTACTGGGTCATCAAAGGATCAATATCATAACTCTTGGAAAGTTGTCCTAACCATCATATCTGACGGAGATTCAGGTATGATTGGTGTCAGGATACCTCAGGCTCAGGATGCCTGAGAAGAAAGGTGCAACACCAATTGACGGGATGACACTGAAAGATTCTCGGGAAATGAACTATGAAGTGACTTCCGTTAACAAGAGTCCATCATTAACCCAAGGAGAGGACAAGGAGGTGTCTGGTGAACTCAACGGCAATTCACCGAGATTCCCAAAAGATGGATTTCCACCTTTAAGTGAACAAGGGGATAACATTTGTCAGATCAAATGATATAAGGAAGTATGCTCGAGGAAAACATACACAATTAAACATTGGTTGAAATGTGCGCCCGAAATATGGGTTGGGTTGCACGACCAATGTCAGAATGGTGATTCAATTAGCGAAGGACTTAGAATGAACTATCGCCCATTCACTTCAAAGCAATAGGGTTGCTAGAAGTTTTGAATTCACACGTCATAGCTCCATTGTCGGTATTCCGGTTGAAAACAATACGGGGACCAAGGAATGAACGAAGATGGCAAGAAGTATTATGATATCAAGAATTATTAAGAGGTGGTGAAATTCTCACCACATTCTTGACAAAAGGAGATGGTAATACTTCCGAGGTAAGGAAGATCAATTGCTGGACAGCAAGGAACTCAAGGTATAACACCAAACATGAACAAGCTTGTGTTGGTGGGAAGGCAATAAAGTGGTCGATGATAATACAATTCATCGAGGCAAGGATGGTATTCCTCATCATGAATCCAATTGATATCCTGGATGAGCTCAGAATGTTGACGATCACGACACCTTTGTCGCAAGAGTTCATGAAGATGTAATCGATCGGCGACGACATCAAGTCAAAGTAATGATGAAGTGAAAGGTTATTGGAACCAAGGGTACGACACAAACTCGAAACCAAGCTTGTTGTTCAAGGCGAAATGATATGACGATGAGAATCGACGTAAGGTTAGTTCATCGTCGAAAATTGTGCTCCGAGAAGAAGGACCGGGTAGCACAGTTAAAATCAGCACGACAAAGATATAGCCAAACAGGCTAGGAATGGCGTGATCGGGTACAAACTCGTACTTATAGAAGCTTACTGAAGAGTTGTTGAACCGTAGAGCGGACTCGGTTCAGTTATCGGTGTCTTTGAGTGTTCAATAACTCAGAGCCCATGAAAAATTGTAATCGGTGAGTATGTAGTACTTGATGAAGAACTCATAAGAAATTATGCAGTTCCAAGATAATCTCGAGGTACCAGGTGGTAATACTCGACGACAGATCAAACTAGAAGTTGAACTGGGGTATTGCTCTATAGAAGACAAGTGCTTAAACTTGCACAGGACATGATATTTAAAGGAGAACATGGTCAGAATCCACGATTGCAAATAGGCCAGATCTCAGATATAAGATGAACTTATACCAAGGAATAATTTATTTAAAAGAAGCTTTAATGATAAGATCTACATCGTGTCCATGGGCATGAACACAAGTTCAAGGTCGACTCCCACTTCTCCAATGCATAACCTTTCATTCACTTCTCACGTTCGATGAAGTTGCAGTGTTGAAATTTTATCTGGTGAAGCACCAGAAGAGTATGACTCGTGAAAACTTCCGAGTTCACACATAGTAAGGAAGGCATAGGTTCAACCCCTCAGGGCGTCTTATGAACATATACCACAAAGTTCAGAAGTAAATAACTCAAGCTCGAAAGCAGAGCAAGGTTGAGAAAGTAGAGGATACAATTTACCAAAGGCATTATGTATCCGAGGGAAAGCTCACAAAGTTATTGAATATGAAGGGCGATGTCGGGTAAAATCCAACAAAGGAACCGATGGTCCACAAGGAATCTGAGGTGAGCACCGGTACTCAACCAGAGGAAGAAGAATGCACGGGCATCATATTATAGAACATCGGAATGATTCGATGCTTAGATAATCAAGGAATTTCGATTTCCAAAACAAAGGATCAGAAGCAATGCTCTGATTAGGGATGGATAAGTTGAATAGTCTTAGGGTATGATCAACGACAATTGGATTGGTCGAGAACCAATTCCAGATAAAAGAATGGCAGCTCAGTCGGAAAGTTAATTTATAAGGATCAATGATGATTGCATGTATTCGCAAACACATTGAGTCAACAGACTCAAAATGATAATGACAAGGATTGTCAATATGACTACGAGACTTATGGGATTAACCATAATGCAAGCAAGCAAGAATTTCAAGAGCCAAAGGTTGCTGAGGATTTCCGGAATATCGAATGGTATTTCGAAGACTTTTGTGTAACACAGGAACAACTGGGGGGGTGAGAGGATACTTGATAAGTGCGAGAATTAACCGTAGGGGTACTCAGGTGACAAAGAACAGCAAGGTAGTAAGCTCAAAGGATTATCGAAACAACGACGAGTTTTCAGGTTATCTTGTAATAACAAGACCAACTGGGGATGAATGTAAGAATAACAACTGCAAGTAGTTATCCATAAGGGTTTGCAGTGGAAGGGGAATTGCAAACGCGATGAACACAAGTTCTCGGGTTAACAGCGGAGAGTATCTTCAGGGTCTTCTGGTGCAGCAGACGATCATCAGTAACAAGGGGCTCTCCGGGTGAAAGTGATAACGAGATCCTAGTGTTAGATTTAGTAAACTTCATTTAACCCGAATAGAGGAGAGATCAGAGTCCCAGAGTAAAGGTCGAGGAGTAAAAGATCCTACTACCACCCAATGGCGACGTGTGCCCGTAAGACACACAGCCATGTTAGTAAAAGTTTTGCAATGTCTAGACTCGACTTCGGCCAAGGAGTTGGAAGGGGGATTCCTACAGGCAGTTGGCTCTGATACCAACTTGTGACGCCCCCGATTCAATCGTACACTAATCATACACGCAAATGTGTACGATCAAGATCAGGGACTCACGGGAAGATATCACAACACAACTCTACAAATAAATAAGTCATACAAGCTTCATAATACAAGCCAGGGGCCTCGAGGGCTCGAATACAAGTGCTCGATCATAGACGAGTCAGCGGAAGCAACAATATCTGAGTACAGACATAAGTTAAACAAGTTTGCCTTAAGAAGGCTAGCACAAACTGGGATACAGATCGAAAGAGGCGCAGGCCTCCTGCCTGGGATCCTCCTAACTACTCCAGGTCGTCGTCAGCGGGCAGCACGTAGTAGTAGGCACCTCCGGTGTAGTAGGGGTCGTCGTCGACGGTGGCGTCTGGCTCCTGGACTCCAGCATCTGGTTGCGACAACCAGAAAGAAAGGAAAGGGGAAAAAGGGGGGAGAAAGCAACCGTGAGTACTCATCCAAAGTACTCGCAAGCAAGGAACTACACTACATATGCATGGGTATATGTGTAAGGAGGCCATATCAGTGGACTGAACTGCAGAATGCCAGAATAAGAGGGGGATAACTAATCCTGTCGAAGACTACGCTTCTGGTCACCTTCGTCTTGCATCAAGTAGAAGAGAGTAGATTGAAGTCCTCCAAGTAGCATCTCCAAGTAACATCTCATAGCATAATCCTACCCGGCGATCCCCTCCTCATATCCCTGAGGTAGAGCGACCACCGGTTGTATCTGGCACTTGGAAGGGTGTGTTTTATTAAGTATCCGGTTCTAGTTGTCATAAGGTCAAGGTACAACTCCAAGTCGTCCTGTTACCGAAGATCACGGCTATTCGAATAGATTAAACTTCCCTGCAGGGGTGCACCACATAGCCCAACACGCTCGATCCCATTTGGCCGGACACACTTTCCTGGGTCATGCCCGGCCTCGGAAGATCAACACGTCGCAGCCCCACCTAGGCAAAACAGAGAGGCCAGCACGCCGGTCTAAACCTAAGCGCACAGGGGTCTGGGCCCATCGCCCATAGCACACCTGCACGTTGCGAGGGCGGCCGAAAGCAGACCTAGCCTAGTGGCGTTCCAGTCCAATTCGGCGCGCGCCGCTCCGTCGCTGACGTCTGAAGTGCTTCGGCTGATACCACGACGTCGGGATACCCATAACTACTCCCACGTAGATGGTTAGTGCGTATAGGCTCGTAGCCAGACTCAGATCAAATACCAAGATCTCGTTAAGCGTGTTAAGTATCCGCGAACGCCGAACAGGGCCAGGCCCACCTGTCTCCTAGGTGGTCTCAACCTGCCCTGCCGCTCCGCCACAAAGTAACAGTCGGGGGCCGTCGGGAACCCAGGCCCACCTCTACCGGGATGGAGCCACCTGTCCTTTCAGCCCCCTCGTCAGAATCACTTGCGGGTACTCAATGAGCTGACCCGACTTTAGTCACCATCTGTATAGTATGTATGTATGTATAGTATATACCCGTGATCACCTCCCAAGTGATCACGGCCCGATAGTATAGCAAGGCAGACTGACAAGAATGTAGGGCCAATGATGATAAACTAGCATCCTATACTAAGCATTTAGGATTGCAGGTAAGGTATCAACAGGTGTAGCAACAATGTCAGGCTATGCATCAGAATAGGATCAACGGAAAGCAGTAACATGCTACACTACTCTAATGCAAGCAGTATAGAGAAGAATAGGCGATATCTGGTGATCAAGGGGGGGGGGCTTGCCTGGTTGCTCTGGCAAGAGAGAGGGGTCGTCAACACCGTAGTCGAACTGGCCAGCAGCAGCGTCGGTCTCGTAGTCTACCGGAGAGAAGAGGGGGAAGAAACAATGAATACAAGGTAAACAGATGCATATCGATGCATGACATGTCAAGAAGCGATGCTAGGCGTGCCCTAACGTGGTACGAGGAGGTACTGGTTAAGGGGGAAACATCCGGGAAAGTATCCCCGGTGTTTAGGGTTTTCGGGCAGAGGAGCCGGAGGGGAAAAGTTGCAGGTTCGATAGGTTAGGGGTGTGTGGCTGACGAACGGACTGCGTATCCGGATTCGTCTCGTCGTTCTGAGCAACTTTCATGTTGAAAATATTTTAATCCGAGTTACGGATTAAAAGATATGATTTTTAAAAGATTTTATTAATTTCTGGAATTTAATTCATTAATTAATTAATTCGAAAAAAATGTATTTATGACGTCAGCATGATGTCATGCTGACGTCAGCAGTCAACAGGGTTGACTGAGTCAACCCTGACAGGTGGGTCCCGCATGTCATTCTCTGTTATCTAATTAACCTAATCAGATTTAATTAACAGTGGTTAATTAGCTTTAATTAGTGATTAGGTTAAATCTAATCTGATTTAATTAAGTTAATTAATTCTCTAATTAATTAATTAATTAATTAATATTTTAATTATTATTTTTAATATTTAGTTTTCCCTTTTTTTTTCATTTTCGTTTTAACAGTGGGGCCGACCCCACTGGTCAGGGACCCAGCCCAACCGGGGGCGGGCGAACGGGGAGAGGCGCAGTTGAGCGCCCGAATGGGGCGCAGCGGGGGAGGCCGAGGCCACGACGACGGCCGGAGGGGCCGCAGCCACAGTGAGGTTGGCCGGGCTGCGAGCGGCGCCGGCGAGGCGACCGAGCGGTGGACGGGGCCGGCAGCGGCCGGAGCGGCAGGGAGGAGTGGGGCGAGCGTCGTGCGGGGCCGCGGTGGTGGTCGGGGCGGCCGCCGCGGCGAGAGGTGGTGCGGGAGTCGACGGCCGCCGTGGTGCGGCGGGGGCGTTGGCCGCGGCGTCGGCACCGGCGCGCGTCGCCGGGGGGGGGGGGGCGAGGGCGCCGTTCGGCGAGGGGGAGGAGAGGGAAACGGGGGGGGGGCGGCGTGGCCGCGGATGGCCGGAGCCGGCGACGGGGCGCGGGGCTATGGTGGCGCGCGGGAGGGGAGAGGGGAGCGAAGGGGGGGGAGATGTGAAGCTCACAGCGGGGCCCGTAGGGTCTAGGGGGGCGGGCGCGGTGGAGCTCGCTGACGTCCGGCGAGGAGGCGGGCAGGGAAGCGGTCGCCGGCGTCGGGGAGGGCGTCCGGTGAGGCGGGGGAGGCCGGGGTTGACCCCGCGGTGGCGGGTGCCCCGCGCGTGGGGCGACGGAGGGGAGGAGGGGGTCCGGGCGGTGGAGAGGAGGAGGGGGGGTGGAGGCGACCGGTTGGGGCGGCGGGGGCCGCCGGCGATGAGGGGTGCGACGGGGGTCTCGCCCCCGATCTGGATCGGGGCGGGGGCAGGGGAAAGGGGATCGGGGCGGGGGCAGGGGAAAGGGGATCGGGGCGGGGGGGGGGCGAGTGGGGGCGAGTGAGGTGGGGCGGCTAGGGTTTCTAGCCGCGGGAGGGCTAAGTGGCCGGCCGGGTGGGCCGGCCCAGGGTAGGGGGCTGGGCCAGGGGTGAGGGGGCCAGGTGGGGGGTTCGGGGGGGGGGGGCTGGCTGGGCCAGGTGGGGAAGGGCTGGCCCAGATGGGCCAGTGGGGGTTCCTTCCCCCCACCTCTTTTGTTTTATTTTCCTTTTTTTTTATTTATTCTACCTTTTCTGTTTTATTTCATTTTAAATCATTTAGGCATTTTATAAAAATGTGTTTGCTTTATTATAATTACCCTTGTAGTATTCGGCACCCACCGAACATTTTTGTTTCAACTTTTGAAAACTTTTATTGTTGACACTAATTTAAATTTGAATTTTTAAAACGGTTTCGAATCAACCCGAGATTAGTAACAGTAACTGTGGTGACGTGGCATCATTAGCGGAGGATCACTGTAGCTTAATTATCCGGGCGTCACACCCACATTACATTATATGCCATTTGCCTCTCGTTTTCCTCTCCCCAACTTCACCCTTGCCGTTTTATTTGCCCTCTCTCTCTCTCTATTCTCCCTGTATTTGCCTCTTTTTGCCCGCTTGCTATTTGTTTGCTTGTGTGTTAGTTTGCTTGCTTGTCACGATGGCTCAAGATAATACTAAATTGTGTGACTTCACCAATACCGACAACAATGATTTTATTAGCACTCCGATTGCTCCTCTTACCGATGCAGAATCTTGTGAAATTAATGCTTCTTTGCTGAATCTTGTTATGAAAGATCCGTTCTCTGGCGTTCCTAGTGAAGATGCCGCTACCCATCTAAATAGCTTCGTTGATTTGTGTGACATGCAAAAGAAGAAAGATGTGGATAACGATATTGTTAAATTGAATCTATTTCCTTTTTTGCTTAGAGATCGTGCTAAAGCTTGGTTTTCGTCTTTGCCTAAAAATAGTATTGATTCATGGAACAAGTGCAAAGATGCTTTTATCTCGAAGTATTTTCCTCCCGCTAAGATCATCTCTCTTAGAAACGATATTATTAATTTTAAGCAACTTGATCATGAACATTTTGCACAAGCTTGGGAGAGAATTAAACTAATGATACGTAATTGCCCTACTCGTGGTTTAAATTTGTGGATGATTATACAAATTTTTTATGCCGGATTGAATTGTTCTTCTAGAAATCTTTTAGATTCGGCCGCGAGAGGCGCTTTTAAGGAAATCACTTTAGGAGAAGATACTAAACTCCTAGATAATATTATGGTTAATTATTCTCAATGGCATACTGAAAGATCTACTAATAAAAAGGTGCATGCGATGGAAGAAATTAATGTTTTGAGTGGAAAGATGGATGAACTTATGAAATTATTTGCTAATAAGAGTGTTTCTTCTGATCCTAATGATATGCCCTTGTCTACTTTGATTGAGAATAATAATGAATCTATGGATGTGAATTTTGTTGGTAGGAACAATTTTGGTAATAACGTGTATAGAGGAAATTTCAACCCTAGGCCTTATCCTAGTAATCCCTCTAATAATTATGGTAATTCCTACAACAATTCTTATGGAAATTATAATAAGATTCCCTCTGATTTTTAATCTAATATTAAATAATTTATTACTTCGCAAAAGAATTTTAATGCTATGATTGAAGAAAAATTGCTTAAGATTGATGATTTGGCTAGGAACGTTGATAGAATTGCTCTTGATATTGATTCTTTGAAACTTAGATCTATTCCACCTAATCATGATATCAATGAGTCTCTCAAAGCCATGAGAATTTCCATTGATGAGTGCAAAGAAAGAACCGCTAGGATGTGTGCTAAGAAAGATGCCTTTATAAAAGCATGTTCTTCTAGTTCCTATATAAATAATGATGAAGATCTAAAAGTTATTGATGTGTCCCCTATTAAATCTTTGTTTTTAAATATGAATCTTGATAATGATGGGACTGAATATGATCCACCCTTACCTAGAAGGCATTCCAAGAATTCTGAATCTTTTGATCTTGATGCTAAATTTGATAAAAGTGGGATCGAAGAAATTAAAACCATAGATGTTGCTAAACCCACTATTATGGATTTAAATAAATTTAACTATGAAAATTGCTCTTTGATTGATTGTATTTCCTTGTTGCAATCTGTGCTAAATTCTCCTCACGCTTATAGTCAAAATAAAGAGTTTACTAAACATATCGTTGATGCCTTGATGCAATCTTATGAAGAAAAACTTGAATTGGAAGTTTCTATCCATAGAATACTTTATGATGAGTGGGAACCAACTATTAAAATTAAAATTAAAGATCATGAATGCTATGCTTTATGTGATTTGGGTGCTAGTGTTTCCACGATTCCAAAGACTTTGTGTGATTTGTTAGGTTTCCGTGATTTCGATGATTGCTCTCTAAACTTGCATCTTGCGGATTCCAGTATTAAGAAACCTATGGGAAGAATTAATGATGTTCTTATTGTTGCAAATAGCAATTATGTTCCCATAGATTTTATTGTTCTTGACATAGATTGCAATCCTTCATGTCCTATTATTCATGGTAGACCTTTCCTTAGAACGATTGGTGCGATTATTGATATGAAGGAAGGAAATATTAGATTCCAATTTCCATTAAGGAAAGGCATGGAACACTTTCCTAGAAAGAAAATTAAATTACCTTATGAATCTATTATGAGAGCCACTTATGGATTGCCTACCAAAGATGGCAATACCTAGATCTATTCCTGCTTGTTATGCCTAGCTAGGGGCGTTAAACGATAGCGCTTGTTGGGAGGCAACCCAATTTTATTTTTATTTCTTGCTTTTTCCTCCTGTTTAGTAATAAATAATTTATCTAGCCTCTGTTTTGGTTGTGTTTTTTGTGTTCAATTAGTGCTTGTGCCAAGTATAACCATTGGGAAGACTTGGGGAAAGTCTTGTTGAACTTGCTGTAAAAAACAGAAACTTTAGCGCTCACGAGAACTGCTGTCATTTTTATTTGGAAAGTGCTATTTAGTTAATTCTTTTTCAATATGATTAATAGATAAATTCCTCACGTCCACAAATTTCTTTTAGAATTTTTGGGTTCCAGATCTTGCGCTAGCTACAGATTACTACAGACTGTTCTGTTTTTTGACAGATTCTGTTTTTTGTGTGTTGTTTGCTTATTTTGATGAATCTATGGCTAGTGAAATAGTTTATAAACCATAGAGAAGTTGGAATACAGTAGGTATAACACCCATATAAATAAATAATGAGTTCATTACAGTACCTTGAAGTGGTCTTTTGTTTTCTTTCGCTAACGGAGCTCACGAGATTTTCTACTTTAAGTTTTGTGTTGTGAAGTTTTCAAGTTTTGGGTAAAGATTTGATGGATTATGGAACAAGGAGTGGCAAGAGCCTAAGCTTGGGGATGCCCGTGGCACCCCCAAGATAATCTAAGGACACCTAAAAGCCAAAGCTTGGGAATGCCCCGGAAGACATCCCCTCTTTCGTCTACTTCTATCGGTAACTTTACTTGGAGATATATTTTTATTTACCAATGCCTCAAGAGAAGCATCATGCTCCTCCTTTTGCTTAGAAAGCGCCCGTTCCAGATCCTCAAAAGTGACGGACTTGACTTCCATGGAAGCCGCGCCCGTGTTCTTCTGATCCGCAACAACGGGAGTCCCATCGGGGTTCATCTCGCTCTAGGGCGGTTAAGCCAAAAGAATAGAGCACGAGGCTCTAATACCAATTGAAAGGATCGAGATGGACCTAGAGGGGGGGGTGAATAGGTACAATTACAAATTTTAATTATTACTTCGCAATTTTAGGCAATGAAGCAGAATATGAAAGTGTGCCTAACAGTTGCAAGTATGATGCTAAGAGCTAAGAAAGATAAACAAGTAACACAAAAATGTGAGTAAAGCAAGCACAATATGATATAAGTAAGTGCTAAGAGACAAGTAACCACAAGTAGAGAGTTAGGGTTAGGAATAACCGCAACTCCGGGAGACGAGGATGTATGCTGATGTTGACTTCCTTGGAGGGAAGCTACATCACCGTTAGAGAGGTGGAGGTTACCACGAAGGCACACCAACGCCACGAAGGCTCACCCTATTCTCCCTTTAAGAATACACCACGAAGGCATTTCTCAACCACTAGTGGTAGACCTTGGGGTGGTCTCCAAACCCTCACAATTTCCGGGGGCAATCACAATGGTCGATTCGTCTCCTAAAGACTCCTACCGCCTAGGAGTCTCCAACCTCCAAGAGTAACAAGAACGATGGGGAAAAGCTCAAGACTCTCTCATATCAGGAATTCCTTTGGTGCAAAGAAGGGGAAGGAGTGGATCTATCACTTGGTCAGACAAATTCTCTCAAATACTGACAAATCCCTTAGGGATCTAAGATTTGGTGTGGAAGAGTGTGAGACAGAGTGAAATGCGTTCTAGGGGACGAAGCAGAGGGGACGAACATCCAGGGTAAAGCCCAGACATCCGGTGACACAGGAAAGCCCGGACATCCGGAAGAAAGCACCACCATATATTGTTCTTTGGATATCAAGGTCCAGATATCCGGCGTGCGGACCAGACATCCGGCAAGAGGCCCGGACATCCGGCTGGCAGCCCGGACATCCGGCATGGCCAGAGGCAGAATGAGCCAATGAGTATAGTGATAGATCTAATGAATTTTGGGAAGGAGATTTGTGGAAAGAGCAAGTCTTTTACTAACCCTATTGATCCCCTCTTAATAGTGCGGGATCCTATACTCAAGAAAACAAATATGTATTTGTTTTTATACGTCTTCCTTGAGTAAAATCCAGTTCGCATGCTCACGATCCACACACTTTTGATGAACCGGGGACTAACACATGAGATTCACTTGACGAACATAGTTAGTCCCCTACATGTACATTGTCATCAACATCAAAACATGATGTAAGGGCATGATTGCACTTTCACCGGCGCCCTATCAGGTGCCGGAGAAGAAGGCCAAGAAGAAGAAAGGCAAGGAGGCCAAGGGCGGCCCCCGCCACAAAGGTCCTTCGAACACGGTGTCCAGAGAGACCGAATCCGTATCTCCCCACGAGGGAGATGAGGAAGAAGAGGAGGAAGAGATGGAGGAGGAGGGATATGAGGAAGAAGAGTAGGAGGAGGAGGACGAGGAAGAAGAGGAAGAGGAGGAGGAGGAGTGGAAGAAGGGCAGGAAGAAGAAGCGAGCATCCTCCGAGGACCCAAAGGGGGAGGTGCCCAAGAGAGGGAAGGTGATCCTCTTAGACAGTTCAAACACAGAGTCCGAACTAGTCCCCAAGAGACCTCCCAGGGTGAAGCCCTGGTCGAATCATAAGTATTCAGAAATCTACAGTTTATATTCGGTCTTCTTGCTTCCATTATATAAGTTATTTTGTTATTTGCCTTTCATCCCTGCACGAGAGCTCCTGCAAACTCCATTATCAGAGGGGAACTCTCTGCCACCCGAAATGGCAAAGAGTGACATGCCGCCACGAGCCCCCTCGCCTATCACCATAGAGGACGTTGAAGTGTCGTCCCGAAGGAACTCTCCTAGCCGAGGGTGGGCGAGCGAGGCCATCAAGAAAGCGTCCGAGGTTTATACCTCGGTCGCCGAAGACCTAGTGGGGACGACCCCTATGACGATCGATGGCGGGGAGCCCCAACAATCCAAGCCCCAGCCGAACACCGTCCCAGAGACCAACGCGGCTCCAGGATCAGGCGAGCAGCCCTCTTTGAAAGAGGGGGGAGGAGCATCAGCTCCATCGGTGACCTCCACTAATCCGGAGGCGCCCAACGATCTGAAGGAAGCACCGCAGCGTGCTTCAATCGTGGTGGAGCACCACACCCTGATGGGTGTGGTGGTGGAGAAGGTTCAGTCTGCCAAGAGCGGACTGAACAAAGCCTTTACCAGCCTAGTAACAGGCTATGATGTATGCAGCATAATGTTCTAAAAACTTTTCATATAGAGGAATATACTTGTGCACACACAATATAAAGCGACCAGACCTCAAACAGTCCGATCACTGTGCATCAGTGTCATCCCTGGAACGGTAATGCTGACACGTGACACATCTCCAATGTATCTATAATTTTTGATTGCTCCATGCTATATTATCTACTGTTTTGGACTATATTGGGCTTTATTTTCCACTTTTATATTATTTTTGGGACTAACCTATTAACCGTAGGCCCAGCCCAGAATTGTTGTTAGTTGCCTATTTCAATGTTTCAGAGAAACATAATATCAAACGGAGTCCAAACGGAATAAAACCTTCGGGTACGTGATTTTCTCACCGAACGTGATGCAGGAGACTTGGACCCTACTCCAAGGAGTCAAAGAGGAGGTCACGAGGGTGGGGGCGCGCCCCCTAGGGCTCACCCCCCTAGGGCGCGCCCCTGCCTCGTGGGCCCCTCGGTGCTCCACCGACGTACTCCTTCCTCCTATATATACATACTTACCCCCAAACGATCAGAACGGGAGCCAAAAACCTAATTCCACCATCGCAACTTTCTGTATCCACGAGATCCCATCTTGGGGCCTGTTCCGGAGCTCCGCCAGAGAGGGCCGTCATCACGGAGGGCTTCTACATCATCATAGCCCCTCCAATGAAGTGTGAGTAGTTTACCTTAGACCTTCGGGTCCATAGTTAGTAGCTAGATGGCTTCTTCTCTCTCTTTGAATCTCAATACAAAGTTCCCCCCCCCTCTCTTGTGGAGATCTATTCGATGTAATCTTCTTTTTGCGGTGTGTTTGTTGAGACCGATGAATTGTGGGTTTATGACCAAGTCTATCTATGAATAATATTTGAATCTTCTCTGAATTCTTTTATGTATGATTGGTTATCTTTGCAAGTCTCTTTGAATTATCCGTTTGGTTTGGCCAACTAGATTGGTAGTTCTTGCCATGGGAGAAGTGCTTAGCTTTGGATTCGATCTTGCGGTGTCCTTTCCATGTGACAGAAGGGGCAGCAAGGCACGTATTGCATCGTTGCCATCGAGGATAACAAGATTGCATGAATTTATCTCTCTACATAATGTCATCTTGCTTAAAGAGTTACTCTATTTTTAACTTAATACTCTAGATGCATGCTGGATAGTGGTCGATGAGTGGAGTAATAGTAGTAGATGCAGAATCGTTTCGGTCTACTTGTCACGGACGTGATGCCTATATACATGATCATGCCTAGATATTATCATAACTATGCTCAATTCTGTCAATTGTTCAATAGTAATTTGTTCACCCACCGTAGAATACTTATGCTCTTGAGAGAAGCCACTAGTGAAACCTATGGCCCCCGGGTCTATTCTCATCATATCAATCTCCATCTATTTAATCTTGCTTTTCTTTTTTACTCTGCTTTTACTTTTCACTTTGCATCTTTATGCCAAAAATATTATATCAATCAGATCTCACTCTCGTAAGTGACCGTGAAGGGATTGACAACCCCTAATCGCGTTGGTTGCGAGTAGCTATCATTTCATGTAGGTACGAGGGACTTGAGCGTGGCCTCCTACTGGATTGATACCTTGGTTCTCAAAAACTGAGGGAAATACTTACGCTACTCTGCTGCATCATCCCTTCCTCTTTGGGGAAAACCAACGCAAGCTCAAGACATAGCAAGAAGGATTTCTGGCGCCGTTGCCGGGGAGGTTCGCGCAAGTCAAGATTTGACTCGCGACAACGAGCCATTTTTGGCGCCGTTGCCGGGGAGTCTACGCAAAAAGTCAACATACCAAGTACCCATCACAATCCCTATCTCCTGCATTACATTATTTGCCATTTACCTCTCGTTTTCCTCTCCCCCACTTCACCCTTGCCGTTTTATTGGCCCCCTCTCTCTCTATCCTCCCTCTCTATTTGCCTCTTTTTGCCCGTTTCTTGTTTGCTCATATGGTTGGAATAGTTGTTCATTTATTACTAAACAGAGAACCTAAGATCTATGGATCCTCATCCACTTGCCATCTTTTTAAGAGATCCAATTACGATGAACCAATTGCTAGTGAGTTTTGTGCACTAGATTATCTTTATGCAGTTTTTCTTGAAATTCGTGAATCTGAAAAGTGTGATGAATTACTTTATGAAGCGATTCGCGATAGATCTTTGAATAAAAAGCATGATTGCAATGATTTTACTGTAAATTCTATTAATGTCAATTATGCTAATAATATACAAAACCCTAAGCTTGGGGATGCTAGTTTTGCCATGTCCTCTACTTGTTGCAATGATCATGATTGGGGTGATTCTTCTTTTGATCTTGAAAATTTATTTAAACCCCATGATGAATATGAGATTGATTATAATGTTTCCAATAATATTGAAAGTGGGTTTGGAAGAATGTCAACTTTAGATCCCACATATTTAGAGAATGTTCAATCTTATGAAGTTTTTGATAAGAGTGCATTTGGGAAGGTCATGACTTTAGTTAACGTTAATCCCACTATTTCGGAAAAGTGCCAAGTTTGCATGCATGTGGATCATGTTGAGAATATTTTATGTGATAGCTATATTGTTGAATTTTCTTATGATACTACATGTAATTACTATGAGAGAGGAAAATATGGTTGTAGAAATTTTCATGTTACTAAATTACCTCTCGTTATGTTGAGATTGCTATTGTTTCGTTCCTCTTCCTTGCATATGCTAGTTTTTGCTTGCCTTGATAATTTGTTTTCCTATGAGATGCCTATGCATAGGAAGTATGTTAGACTTAGATGTGTTTGTCACATGCTTTATGATGCTCCTTTTGTGCTTCAGTTCTTGTCTTTCATGTGAGCATCACTAAAATTATCATTGCCTAGCTATAAGGCTTTAAAGAAAAGCGCTTGTTGGGAGCCAACCCAATATTTTTCCTTGCTGTTATTCAATAAATAAATTATTTATATTCTGTTTTGGTTGTGTTTTTTGTGTTTAATTAGTGTTTGTGCCAAGTAGAACCGTTGGGAAGACATGGGGAAAGTCTTGTTGAACTTGCTGTAAAAAACAGAAACTTTAGTGCTCACGAGAACTGCTATCAGTTTTATTTGAAGAGTGCTATTTAGTTAATTCTCTTTTGAAGATGATTAATAGATAAATTCCTCACGTCCAGAAATTTATTTTAGAATTTTTGGGGTTCCACATCTTGCGCTGGCTACAGATTAGTACAGACTGTTCTGTTTTTGACAGATTATGTTTTTCGTATGTTGTTTGCTTATTTTGATGAATCTATGGCTAGTAAAATAGTTTATAATCCATAGAGAAGTTGTAATACAGTAGGTTTAACACCAATATAAATAAATAATGAATTCATTACAGTACCTTGAAGTGGTCTTTTGTTTTCTTTAGCTAACGGAGCTCACGAGTTTTCTATTTTGAGTTTTGTGTTCTGAAGTTTTCAAATTTTGGGTGAATTCTTGTGATGGATTATGGAACAAGGAGTTGAAAGAGCCTAAGATTGGGGATGCCCATGGAACCCCCAATATAATCCAAGGACACCAAAAAGTCAAAGCTTGGGGATGCCCCGGAGGGCATCCCCTCTTTCGTCCACTTCCATCGGTAATTTACTTGGAGCTATATTTTTATTCACCAACATGATATGTGTTTTGCTTGGAGCGTCTTGTATTATTTGTGTCTTTGTGTCTTAGTATGCCACAATCATCCTTGCTGTACACACATTTTGAGAGAGCCATACATGAATTAAAATTTGATAGAATACTCTATGTGCTTCACTTATATCTTTTGAGCTATGTAGTTTTGCTCTATGTGCTTCACGTATATCTCTTGAGCGTTATAATTTTGCTCTATGTGCTTCACTTAGATCTTTTAGAGCATGGTGGTGGATTGTTTTAAAGAAAATATTGATCTCTCATGCTTCACTTAAATTATTTTGAGAGTCTCTTAATAGCATGGTAATTTGCTTAATAATAATATGCTTGGTATTCAAGATTTGTGAAACTTTCTTTTGAGTGTGTTGAATACTAAGAAAAGATTGAAGCATGATAATTGTTTTGAGATGTGGAGGTGATAATATTAAAGTTATGCTAGTTGAGTAGTTGTGAATTTAAAGAATACTTGTGTTAAAGTTTGTGATTCCCGTAGCATGCACGTATGGTGAACCGTTATGTGATGAAGTCGGAGCACGATTTATTTATTTATTGTCTTCCTTATGAGTGGAGGTCGGGGACGAGCGATGGTCTTTTCCTACCAATCTATCCCCCTAGGAGCATGCGCGTAATACTTTGCTTTGGTAACTTCAATATTTTTGCAATAAGTATATCAGTTCTTTATGACTAATGTTGAGTCCATGGATTATACGCACTCTCACCCTTCCACCTTTGCTAACCTCTCTAATACCGCACACTTTTTGCCGGTATCATACACCTACCATATACCTTCCTCAAAACAGCCACCATACCTACCTATTATGGCATTTCCCTAGCCATTCTGAGATATATTGCCATGCAACTTTCCACCATCTAGTTCATCATGACACATTCATCATTGTCATATTGCTTAGCATTATCATGTAGTTGACATAGTATTTGTGGCAAAGCCACCATTCATAATTTCTTCATACTTGTCACTCTTGATTCATTGCATATCCCATTACACCGCCGGAGGCATCCATATAGAGTCATACATTGTTTTAGAATCGAGTTGTAATCATTGAGTTGTAAATAAATAAAAGTGTGATGATCATCATTTAATAGAGCATTGTCCCAAAAAAAGAGAAAGGCCAAGGAAAAAAAGAAGGACCGAAAAAAGAAAATAAATAAAAAAGGGCAATGCTACTATCCTTTTACCACACTTGTGCTTCAAAGTAGCACCATGATCTTCATAGTAGAGAGTCTCTCATGTTATCACTTTCATATACTAGTGGGAATTTTACATTATATAACTTGGCTTGTATATTCCAATGATGGGCCTCCTCAAGTGCCCTAGGTCTTCGTGAGCAAGCAAGTTGGATGCACACCCACTAGTTTCTTTTGTTGAGCTTTCATACATTTATAGCTCTAGTGCATCCGTTGCATGGCAATCCCTACTCACTCACATTGATATCTACTGATGGGCATCTCCATAGCCCGTTGATACGCCTAGTTGATGTGCGACTATCTTCCCCTCCTTTTTGTCTTCTCCACAACCACCATTCTATTCCACCTATAGTGCTATATCCATGGCTCACGCTCATGTATTGCGTGAAGATTGAAAAAGTTTTGAAAAAGTTAGAGTATGAAACAATTGCTTGGCTTGTCATCGGGGTTGTGCATGATTTAAATACTTTGTGTGGTGAAGATAGAGCATAGCCAGACTATATGATTTTGTAGGGATAACTTTCTTTGGCCATGTTATTTTGAGAAGACATAATTACTTTGTTAGTATGCTTGAAGTATTATTATTTTTATGTCAATATTAACTTTTGTCTTGAATCTTTCGAATCTGAATTTCATATCACAATTAAGAAGATTTGCATTGAAATTATGCCAAGTAGCACTCTGCATCAAAAATTCTCTTTTTATCATTTACCTACTCGAGGACGAGCAGGAATTAAGCTTGGGGATGCGTGATACGTCTCCAACATTCTATAATTTGTGATTGCTCCATGCTATATTATCTACTGTTTTGGACTATATTGGGCTTTATTTTCCAGTTTTATATTATTTTTGGGACTAACCTATTAACCGGAGGCCCAGCCCAGAATTGCTGTTTTTTGCCTATTTTAGTGTTTCGGAGAAACAGAATATCAAACACAGTTCACATAGAATAAAACCTTGGGGAACGTGATTTTCTCACCAAACGTGATCCAGTAGACTTGGACCCTACTCCAAGGAGTCAAAGAGGAGGTCACGAGGGTGGGGGGCGCCCCCCCCCTAGGGCGCGCCCCCTACCTCGTGGGCCCCTCGGTGCTCCACCGACATACTCCTTCCTCCTATATATACATACGTACCCCCAAATGATCAAAACGGGAGCCAAAAACCTAATTGCACCGCCACAACTTTCTGTATCCACGAGATCCCATCTTGGGTCCTGTTCTGGAGCTCCGCCGGAGAGGGCCGTCATCACGGAGGGCTTCTACATCATCATAGCCCCTCCGATGAAGTGTGAGTAGTTTACCTCAGACCTTCGGGTCCATAGTTAGTAGCTAGATGGCTTCTTCTCTCTCTTTGAATCTCAATACAAAGTTCTCCCCCTCTCTTGTGGAGATCTATTCGATGTAATCTTATTTTTGCGGTGTGTTTGTTGAGACTGATGAATTGTGGGTTTATGATCAAGTCTATCTATGAATAATATTTGAATCTTCTCTGAATTCTTTTATGTATGATTGGTTATCTTTGCAAGTCTCTTCGAATTATCCGTTTGGTTTGGCCAACTAGATTGGTAGTTCTTGCCATGGGAGAAGTGCTTAGCTTTGGGTTCGATCTTGCGGTGTCCTTTCCCAGTGACAGAAGGGGCAACAAGGCACGTATTGCATCATTGCCATCGAGGATAACAAGATGGGGTTTATTTCATATTGCATGAATTTATCTCTCTACATAATGTCATCTTTCTTAAAGCGTTACTCTGTTTTAAACTTAATACTCTAGATGCATGCTGGATAGCGGTCGATGAGTGGAGTAATAGTAGTAGATGCAGAATTGTTTCGGTCTACTTGTCACGGACGTGATGCCTATATACATGATCATGCCTAGATATTCTCATAACTATGCTCAATTCTGTCAATTGCTCAACAGTAATTTGTTCACCCACCGTAGAATACTTATGCTCTTGAGCGAAGCCACTAGTGAAACCTATGGCCCCCGGGTCTATTCTCATCATATTCATCTCCATCACTTTAATCTTGCTTTGCTTTTTTACTTTGCCTTTACTTTTCACTTTGCATCTTTATACCAAAAATACCAAAAATATTATATCTATCAGATCTCACTCTCGTTAGTGACCGTGAAAGGATTGACAACCCCTAATCGCGTTGGTTGCGAGTAGCTATCGTTTTGTGCAGGTACGAGGGACTTGAGAGTGGCCTCCTACTGGATTGATATTGGTTCTCAAAAACTGAGGGAAATACTTACGCTACTCTGCTGCATCATCCCTTCCTCTTCGGGGAAAACCAACACAAGCTCAAGACGTAGCAACACGCACAGTACTTGAAGGATTTATAACAGAGGAGCAATCACACACTTATTACATCGAATGTCTCAAAAGAGAACTTATTATAATAAATATGGCTTAAGGCCATCTAATACGATAACAGCGGAAGGCTTGGAAGATAAAGTGAGTCCATCAACTCCAACAACATCACTGAGTGAAAGACCACGACCTAAGGCTCCTTACTCGTCGTCTGAAAAGTCTGCAACGTGATACATTGCATCCCGAAAACGGGTCAGCACATGGAATATGCAGGCAATGTAACACAAGTGAGTAATGAACAGAATAATGCTATCACTACATGCATATATGGCTGGTGGAGGCTGTATGGTTAATATGTTTTGCGAAAAGCCAATTTTCCCTACAACAAAGGAATAAACTTTATTTAACTATCATGTTGGTTGTTAAACATTGAGAATGGTAAACCCATCTCAATCCCAATTAAAAGGTATAATAATAACCCAATCCAATTTTATAATTAAAAGTGTTGAGATCCACATGATAATCCAAGAACTAGATACTCAAGATGTCCATAACCGGAGACACGGCTAACCATGATTAGATTGTATACTCTGGAGAGGTTTGCGCACTTTTCCCACAAGACTCGGTCTCCTCCGTTGGATTTCCATCACTACAAGATGTTTGAGAAACGGATGACTGTGACACGGTCTTTCAGAAGCGTTAGCACCTTACGATGGGTAGACAGTACCACCTACATCCCCTACATCTGCTAGTCTACCACTGTAAGAGTTCACACGACTTAATTAACTATTCCTGAGCCCATAATGGCTTGTTGCTGCACACGGAAGTTTCTAGCATGAATAATCTCATGATCCCTTTGAGCCTGGGTGGCAGTCCATAGGAGAATCACACGGTACCCCGGGATTTCCAAAAAAATACAGGCAATCACTGGGTTCCCCAGGTGCCTCAATCCACCCAGATGTGTATTAAAGTTGCCACCTTAAGTTAACCATTAATTAACAATACTCACATCTGCCATGAGTACACTCAAACCCAATCCACGTCTACGAGCATAGCATAGCAATATAAGCAACGTAGAAGTAACTCCCAAAGGGTTGACAATAAACAGGTGAATAGGTACTACCTCAACTACTTCCCAACCAACAACTTAATTCATATCCTAACCATGCAATTGTTTGAGGATTGATCTAATGCAATAAAACTGGGTAGTAAAGAGGTATGATCAAAATGTTACTTGCCTTGCTGATGATCCGCGAAACCTAGAGACTCGTAGTAGCACGCTTCGCACTCCGGGTACTCTATTGCAAACAAACAAGCATACAATAAGAAATCAAGCAAGGGCACGGGTAAAACTCAAATAAGAGATCTAACCAGAAAGTTCAACTTAAGAACTCTGGTTTGCAAAAAGAATCAAATCAAACGAAGCAACAAAACCCAAATGGCGAAAGAAACAAGCTTCATTTATTAATCTGGACTAAAGTCAAATTTTACAGTAGCAAAATCTTGTTCAAGTTGGTTAAACAAAAAGAGGGCTTCGAGACGAAACTCTAGGCGCTTGAATCGCCTAATTCCGATAAACGAGCGAAAAGATAAACTAAAACAAAAATCGGATCAGAAATCGTGATCGAAAATAATCGCAGAAAATCTGAGAAAAAGAAAAACTGACGAACAGGCTAACGAACGAACGTTCGCTGTCTGTGACTAAATGGTGAAAACCGTTCATTAAAATGAACGTACCAACGGGCCTTCGCTAAATAACTAAACCATAAAAAAAACTGATCTAATAAAAAAGGGATCTAGGGTTTCAAAAAAAATGTTCGGTTTTCTTGCGAAAACTGAGGCGGCGGCGGCTAACTCCGGCGACGACGAGGCAGGGCAGCGTCGGCGGCTGGGCCTTGGGGCGGCTCGGGGCGGCGACTTATAAAGCCCTCCGGGCGGAGTCCCGCTCGGGTACGGCCCGGAGTCGGTTTCTCTTTTTTTTAAACAATTCCGACCTGCAAAGAAAGAAAGAAAAGAAGTACTAAATGGACTCCAAAAATCCAGAAATAAATTTTCCCCATCCTCGAAAAATAGGTCGGACAAGTTGAACATTTATTTGGGCATAAAATGCAATTTTGAAAGACGCATATTTTCCTAATTCAAATAAAATAGCGATAAAACTCCGAATATAAATCTTATTTGATTTAACATTAAATCTCTGATATTTCTTTATTTTGAGGAAGTCATTTTATCCTCTCTCTTTTATTTTTATAAAAGAAATATTCAAGAGAAAATAATTAAAATCAAACGATCCTTTTTTTCAAAATTCGAGAAAAACTCGAATATGAAAATAATGAAATCCACAACTCTCTCCGTGGGTCCTTGAGTTGCCTAGAATTTCTAGGATCAAACCAAAATGCAAGAAAATATGATATGCAATGATGATCTAATGTATAACATTCCAAATTGAAAATTTTGGATGTTACACAATAGCCTCTGAGGCTCTGTCCGGTTTTTAAAAGAAACCGGACAGAGGATCCACATAGTATTCGGGAGAAGCTAACATGCTACTCTGTTATTGTAATAGGCTTCCCTATTGGCGGCAACCACCCAGGCCGCAGAAGTTTCCGAACTCAATCGGAAACTTCAAGTGGCTGATGAAGAAATCGACCGCATTAACAAGTGGTTCGACGAGACGAAAAGTATGCATATAATGTTAATAACTTAGTTGTATATCAGAAGTGATATGTGTGTTTAGAGGTTAACTCATTGATTGCTTTGATTATGATCGCAGCTGGCGCAGCTGAGGTCAAAACCCTCAAAGGCGCTCTCGCCTAGGCGAAGAAAGAGGCGGAGGCGAATAAGGCAGCCGCTGACAAAGCGGCTGTGGAACTAAAGCTTGGGTGGCCGAGAAAACAAATGCGAAAAAAAAGAGAGAGAGAGAGGCCAAAGAAGCCTAAAAAAGGAAAAAAAGAAAAAATGAGAGAAAAAGAGAGAAGGGGCAATGTTACTATCCTTTTACCACACTTGTGCTTCAGAGTAGCACCATGTTCTTCATATAGAGAGTCTCTTGAGTTATCACTTTCATATACTAGTGGGAATTTTCATTATTGAACTTGGCTTGTATATTCCAACTATGGGCTTCCTCAAATGCCCTAGGTCTTCATGAGCAAGCAAGTTGGATGCACACCCACTTAGTTTCAGTTAGAGCTTTCATATACTTATAGCTGTAGTGCATCCGTTGCATGGCAATCCCTACTCACTCACATTGATATCTATTGATGGGCATCTCCATAGCCCGTTGATACGCCTAGTTGATGTGAGACTATCTTCTCCTTTTTGTCTTCTCCACAACCACCATTCTCTTCCACCTATAGTGCTATGTCCATGGCTCACGCTCATGTATTGCGTGAAAGTTGAAAATGTTTGAGAATGTCAAAAGTATGAAGCAATTTTTTGGCTTGTCATCGGGTTTGTGCATGATGTGAGTATTTTGTGTGGTGAATATGGAGCATAGCCAGACTATATGATTTTGTAGGGATAACTTTCTTTGGCCTTGTATTTTGAAAAGACATGATTCCTTTATTAGTAGGCTTGAAGTATTATTGTTTTTATGTCAAATGATAGATTATTGCTTTGAATCACTCGTAACTTAATATTTGATTGTTCCATGATAGACTATAATTTTTGATTATTCCATGACAATATTCTACAACTTTCATATACTTTTGGCAACTTTTTATACTATTTTTGGGACTAACATATTGATCCAGTGCCTAGTGCCAGTTCCTGTTAGTTGCATGTTTTTTGATTTGCAGAATATCCATATCAAACGGAGTGCAAACGGGATAAAAACTGACGGAATTTTTTTTGGAATATATATGATTTTTGGGAAGAAAAATCCATGCGAGACGGTGCTCGAGGTGGCCACGAGGCAGGGGGGCGCGCCCCTGACCCTCGTGGGCCAACCATAAGGCGGTTGGTGACCTTCTGTCGCCGCAAGAAAGCTAATTTCCGGATAGAGATCGTGTCAAAATTTCAGCCCAATCGGAGTTACAAATCTCCAGGAATATAAGAAACGGTGAAAGGGAAGAATCTAAGAACGCAGAAACAGAGAGAGACAGAGAGACAGATCCAATCTCGGAGGGGCTCTCGCCACTCCCATGCCATGTATACCATGGACCAGATGGGAAACCCTTCTCCCATCTAGGGAGAAGGTCAAGGAAGAAGAAGAAGGAGGGGGGCTCTCTCCCATTCGCTTCCGGTGGCGCCGGAGCGCCGTCGGGGGCCATCATCATCACCGTGATCTACACCAACACCTCCGCCATCTTCACCAACATCTCCATCACCTTCCCCCCCTCTATTTACAGCGGTCCACTCTCCCGCAACCCACTGTACCCTCTACTTGAACATGGTGCTTTATGCTTCATATTATTATCCAATGATGTGTTGCCATCCTATGATGTCTGAGTAGATTTTCGTTGTCCTATCGGTGGTTGATGAATTGCTGTGATTGATTTAATTTGCTTGTGGTTATGTTGTTGTCCTTTGGTGCACATCATATGATTGTGCGCATGGATCACACCCTAGGGTTAGTTGTATGTTGATAGGACTATGTATTGGAGGGCAAGAGTGACAGAAGCTTCAACCTAGCATAGAAATTGATGCATACGGGATTGAAGGGGGACCAATATACCTTAATGTTATGGTTGGGTTTTACCTTAATGAACATTAGTAGTTGCAGATGCTTGCTAATAGTTCCAATCATAAGTGCATAGAATTCCAAGTCAGGGATGACATGCTAGCAGTGGCCTCTCCCACATAATACTTGCTATCGGTCTAGTAAAGTAGTCAATTGCTTAGGGGCAATTTCGCAACTCCTACCACCACTTTTCCACACTCACTATATTTACTTTATTGTTTCTTTATCTAAACAGCCCCTACTTTTTATTTACATACTCTTTATTATATTGCAAACCTATCCAACAACACCTACAAAGTATTTCTAGTTTCATACTTGTTCTAGGTACAGCGAACGTCAAGCGTGCGTAGAGTTGTATCGGTGGTCGATAGAACTTGAGGGAATATTTGTTCTACCTTTAACTCCTCGTTGGGTTCGACACTCTTACTTATCAAAAACTGTTGCGATCCCCTATACTTGTGGGTTATCAGCCGCCTGCCCTCGGGTCGACTCGCGCCCATTTCAAGTTGTTCAAACCGCCGCTTACGCCTCGCTCGTCTCGCCTCAGGTAAAGGCTGTGCCTCAGGTGAGCGGTCTCGCCTCCATGAGCCGCCGTAGTCCTCTGCCATCCCACTTCCTGTGTCGCCGGTCTCCTGCAGTTGCCCCTGTTCTGCGTTACCTCCATTGTGTTCGGCCTCGCACTGCCCCTGTACCCATACGAGAGAAGTGTGACAAGTTTGGCGCCTAGCACCACACGGATTCTTGGGACGCCGAAGACAAGCTGCTGCTGCTGAACAACACTGATGTTACTTCACGAGCTAATAAAAATAATAAGAGCGCATTACGGGAGTATCTAGACCCAAGTTCCAACAAAAACTACTGTCGCCATTGTCACGTCCTCGGCAAAAGAAGTCATGGCCACTTACTACAAAAACCAGCCCCATTGTGCTAGTCTGTTCATTGGCTACCAGGTGATGTTAGGATGGCCAGGAATATGATTGGAACAGCTGCCACTGCCGTGCAACCTCTGCTGTTGAGCGTCAAGCCGCCGTCTGCTTGGTCTGCAGCCTATTTTCTGCAGTTGCCTCTTCGGTCTCATGCGCCCGCTTCCCGATTCGCCTCATGACCAGAAGAGAAAAAGAAAATAAAAGAAGGAGAAGAAGTGCCAATTGGTCGGGTTAAAAAATGAAATGATGACCCAGGGTATTACTTCTGAGCCGTCACGGCCGTTTTAAGCCGTCTTTGCCGCGTTGAGCCGCCTGGGCTGTTTTGAATCGTCGGTTTGTCTGAACCACTTCTGCCGCATGGAACAGATCATCTACAGTATAGACGAATCAGGTGATATCCATTCAAGTTTGTTTTATTAGCACATATTGTTTTTTGTGAAAGAACAGTTTATCTTTGCCTTGATCTGCAATATTGTTTATGCAGGACAATTATTCATTACAAGAGCGATGGTCGTGTCATGGATGTATAGCTCGCACTATCATTATCATGCACTAGCATCTGACCGTGCGAGGATGCTCGACAAATATACGTGCAGATCACCATTTTTTATAGGCCCAATTTACATCAATATGACGTGGTTGATTCCCCTGTCTGAGTGGTTTACCGCGCCTACGATTGACTCGCCCGTCCGCGCTGGCTTACAATGCCGTGGCCGGCTCATCTGTCTGTTCCCACAGCTAACTCGGCTGTGATTGATTTCAGCTTCACCATGGTGATCATCAACTTCGCGGTGGATAATTTCCGGTTTAACACATCAGGACAAGTTTTTTTACTGCAAAAGGGACTATTATATCACTGAGCTATTGAATGACTGATGCAGGTTTATATCATGGTCAAATATGGAGAATCTCAAGACTCGGGGGCTATGATGACATGCCTCTGTAAATGATTGCCAGTTTAAAGCAGATTCAAGAACTCCGGGTCAGTGGAGGGAACATAACCTGGTCCGGAAGCTACTGCTATATTGATTTAAAGGCCGTAAGAAAATTTTCGGCTTAAAAATGAAAGATTCCGGTTCAAAATCTGGTTCAAGGGAAATCTATCTTACGGAAAGCTTTGAAGCTCTCAATATTCGGTTTAAAATTCCAGTTCAAAAAGAATTCATCTCTCACAAGTTCGAGTTCTCAGAAAAATTAAGGATTGCCAAAGAGAACTTGCTGCCATGATGCGCGGTTCAAACATAGGTACCCTGCCTTGAGGCTCATTATATGTCATTTGGGAGCTTCCTGTTCAAACGTAGGTGTATTCACCAAAGAGAACATAGCGTTACTACCCTATTGACTAAATATTTAACTTAGGGACTTCATGTTCATACATAGGTGTATTCACCAAAGAGAACATAGCGTTACTACCCTCTTGACCGAATATGTCACTTGGGGGCTTCCTGTTCAAACATAGGTGTATTCACCAAAGAGAACATAGCGTTACTACCCCTGTGATCCGGTTATTAATCCAATATTATCATTTTATAAGAGCACATCTCTGGTTACGTTGGTAATTCGACTATTAAGCCAATATGATAATTTCATAAGAGCACTGCTCTGTTTACTTTGGTAATTCGGCGATAAAGCCAATATGATAATTTCATAAGAGCACAACTCTGGTTACTTTGGTAATTCGGCTATCAAGCCAATATGATGATTTCAGAAGAGCACAGCCCTGATTACCTTGGTAATTCGGCTATCAAGCCAACATGATAATTTCATAAGAGCACATCTCTAATTACCTTGGGATTCCGGCTATCAAGACAGTATTATAACTTCATATGAGTATAGCTCTGACCTACCTGCATGCTTAATGACCGGGTTACAAAGACCAAAGAGAGTCTGTTACACAGCACAACTCAAACATAGGTATATAATGAACCAGCTGCATATGATGACATTAAGTACTTGGAAGTATTGTCTTCTAAGTTTTGGGTTATCACCCTAACTGCTTTGGTATGGTAAGCATTTTGCTCTGAGTTTCGGGATATTACCCCTTGCCGTCTATGGCGTGATAAGCCGGCAGTATGAATAAATTGAACAGGACGCTGTGCTCTAAATCATTGGATTGTTACCCTCACTGGATGTGGCGATTTGCCAGTATATTTTGGATTGCGCCATTGGAATCATGCGCTTACAAATCATTGGATTGTTACCTTCACTGGATGGCAATGTAAGCCAGCAATATAAATCAATCCTACAGGTATGTTTTTCCTGATTATATGAATATGCGAGGTTTGATAACCCGCCCTGGCTTTTAACTTTAAAGTTGCCAGTATGTTTAGGCTTGAATGGCCTTAATGCTAGTCTTTTCCATAGTTGCATAAGACTATATTATGTTTGGGCTGTTACCCACCCTGGCTTTTGACGTTAAGTCGCCAGAGCGTATGTTGCTTAAACTCTATGCAAGATTTGTAGAACTATGACTTATATAAATGATTAAGTTCAAGCTCATCATCAAAATTGATGTTTCAAAAGGGTTATTCATTCTGGATTTTCTCAAAGGCTATAAGCCGTCGGTTTATAAATATTTCGGCTTACAATGAATGCGCATTAAGTCGCCATCGATCAAGAGCCACCGGGTATTTAAACTCCGGATTTACTTGTCAACCGATAAGGTATTCACATCTTTCATAGCCAAAATTGGCTGGATTTTCATGATGATATTGAATGATTGAGGTTTTTATACCGGATTATATTCTTCAAATCTTGAATAGCCAACATGGCTATTTTTTATTATGGTTATCAATAATCGATATTATGATTGAGGTTTTCAAAGTCGCTCCAGCACAATGGTTATTATTTCTTTATCAATGGATATGATTTATTCTACAATGGAAGGAATAGTCCCGAGTCGTTGCAGGCTTACGACCCGGCACTTGGAGGCTACATTATTCAAGTTGAGATTATATCAAATATACAAGTCCCATGTCACTGCCAGCATGCACCATGGCACTTGGGGGCTAACGTAAATTCATTTTTACTTGCGTTATTGAAGACCCAACTCATCACATTGTAATGAGCACGGCCCTTGGGGCTACACGTTGCTATTCAAGTCTACATGATCATATCTACAAAGTCCCTGCTCATTATTGCATAATGAACCGGCCCTTGGGGGCTACACTGGTTGAATTTTTTATTGATACCAGGCAATTACAAGTCCCAAGTTGCTGCAAGCATGACAACCCGACACTTGCGGGCTACATATATAGAATATTCAGTTTTTACTAGTGACTGAGATGAACAACATGGATTTCTTCAAAGTGGTAGTATTTATATTGAAGCAAGTCTTAAGTCATCACTTTGCTCTGCTCAAGACTTGGAGGCTACATGTAATATAGATATAAGGGAGAAATATCTTCAAATTCTCAGTTTTGAGCAAACCAGATTGACCCGGTGTCTGCAACAATCATGACCCGGCGTCACCGACAATCATGGCCTGGCGTCACCAATAATTATGACCCGGCGTCGACAACAATTATGACTCGGTGCCATCAATATATACAAACCGACAATTTTGGCAATGGTAAACCAGCAAGTTCTACATCTTCAAGCCAGCTGAAAATCAGATGAGTATTTCAAGACCAATATTTCTTAAGCATTGGGAGCTGAATCAAATGAATTATTCTTCACAATATTTCTGTGAGAAGCCAATGTTACCAAATTGACTATGAAGCTGGTTTGTTGACCCGGAATTTTCAGAAGCAGTCCCTGGATTTTTTGCATTGGAAAAAGTTTGAACATATCTAATAAAGGAGATTTGCTATGAGTTCATGGGCACGTATCAAGAAGGAAATGACAAGGACATAAGGATGATCAGGTACCGGTTCGGAAAAACTTTTAACCCGGAGCACAACCTGTCAAATTTGTTCTTGTGTTTATTTTGCAGGATTAGTTTAACATAGATAAATCAAAACTAAACTAGGGGCTAATGTCGGGGATATACCCCGCGGTATGAGTGGCTAGAAGTATAACCCGGCCATGCTTGGCGATTCACTGGTGACCCGCCCTGACTTGGCGACTCACTAAGTGACCTACCCGGATCTCTCCACTCGCTGATGACCCGGCCGAGCCTGGCGACTCATTGTTAACATGGTGGGCGGGTCAGATGGATGAGAATACTCAACGACTCGTAAGGTGGTTCATGGAAGACCAGCTTGTGTTATGGTGGGCCAGCTTAAGAGGAAAGCATAAGGAATATTCTCTTATGAAGGAAGGAAGACTAGGACTCCACTTGTAATAGAGTAATCCTAATCTACTAGGACTCTTCATGTAAGTCGGCCCTTCAACATATATAAGGAGGGGAAGGGCACCCCAAGAGGGAGAGTTTCTTGACAAGTTAGGGTTAGACAAACAAGTCTACAACTCTTGAGATAGAGCACCCTTGTAACCGTGATCATCATCATCAATATCAATGAAGTAGGATGTAGGCTTTTACCTCCACCCTGAGGGGCCGAACCTAGGTAAAACCTCGCGTCTCTCGATTCCGACCAACCCCTCCAAGCGACTACATAGATGCGTTGGCCTCACTACTAAGTCCTGACACTAAGGACATCTGCCGTGAAAAATCCACGACACCAGGCGTGTTTGCGGATCTTTCAAAGAGTGCTGCCGATGCCGCACAACTCTTCCGAGCCCCGAAGGGGAACTCGACTGAGAAGCTGTTCAGGTCGCAATTTCTCGCGCCGGAGGACTCAACGCCTCTGAACGACTAGCTGAAGCAGTTGACGGAGCTACATATAGTGGTAAGCTTGGCCATGAAGGACCTAATGTCCACGTATGGCCGGCCGAGCCGATTCCTAGCAGCTACTTCAGTTTGGTGAAACGGCTAGTTGACGCGCGGCCTTGGATTGATGCCGTGAAGCGCTTGACGTGCATAGAGGGATCCTGGATTGCCTTCGCCAGCGTCAAGATGCAGTGGGCGAAGATGAAGGCCACCGAAGTAGCAACCGCAGGCCCGCCCCAAGGCAAATATCATCGGAAGCCGGAGAGGTACTTCGATGACGTCCTAGAAGGGGCTCGAATAGTAGAGGTCCAATGTTCTAAGGACGTAATATTTGATTAGATGTGTGCAGGTTGTCAAAACTATGTTATAAACCTATGACTATTATATATGTATGATTGCATCTTTTGTTTCAAGTGATTTTTTCCTCATGTGTGGCGGTTTTATTGCTATATTGCTGAAAGTTGCCAGTCGTCGGCTTCGGCCCCCATGTAGATGCCACAAGGGTGTTTGACATAACACATGACCACACTTTATCCAACGTCTTGGTCCGTAAAGGAAGTGTCCGTGAGGTGAACTAGGCAATCGGACTATGCAGCTTTATTACCTTCACTTATCCATAGGAGTTTTAATTGTGGAGCTAAGTACTAGCCCCTGGTGCATGTACGGATATCCGGATTATGGTGCCAATTCCACACGGCTGGGCAAAGACCAGTCCCTCGTGTAACACGGGGTGAATCACTAACGATTTGTAGTATAATACTAAGTCGCCGAATCGCTGACCCGCTCTCGCCTATCATGACAGTCAGTTTTCGGCTTTCTCTACTGAGGTAATTGACCGGACAAACCAGAAATACAATCACAGTAGTTCTCCCTTTACTACCTTAGCCGAACAAGCATAACGTATGGTGGTAAGCACAGGAGCCAGGCGACCCAACTATAGACCAAAGACATGATTCGGAGCCGATGCATATAATGCAATATCCAGGACGCCGAAGATTTCCCAACGGGTGTTAGGACTTGAAATGTGCAGGGCCGAATACAACCCCCGGTGTTAGGGCCGGACTAAAGAATGTGTGGTTGTGTGAAGTAGGGAGGGAAAATAGATTATAATATAAAACAAATGAGTGCCAAGCAAAAAAGTGGTGATCAACTTCTTCCTTTACACCCCGATTAATACGTCGAGACATGCTTTTACAGTTAATTCCATAAATATCGAGGCCATTTTACATGCCAAGAGTTTACACAATGGAAAGGTTTACACAGGGCGTAAAAGTAGTGGTTTGAAGATCCCAATGGTGCCCTGCTGCACGTCTGCGCCGTTTCTCCTTGGTGAGAAATCCTTTGAGATGAGGAATCGATAGTCACCTGCAAGAAAGAGGGACCTAGAAAACACCCCATGTACAACTGTAGAGTAGGCAGGTTTTTAATGAACCTGCAATGGGGAAAATGTAAGGTCCGAATAGGGTCGAGCGATGCTATAGATCTTTAACGCAATGGGCCTCTGACGCTGCCCAAGGTATTTCAAGTGCATAATTATATACACATGGTACGTATGCCGCAACCTTATGGGGCGATCGGCGGAGTCTGAATTGCTATTCAAGCTCCAGATCTGCCGAGCAGTCGCACTGTAATGCGCAGTGGACTCGCTTAGTGGTGTCGTGGGTCTTGATGACCGATAAGCTATTCGGCTTGACGAGGCCCCCCTGTACCTCGGCTGCTAAGGCCGCGGTGTGCTCCTCAGTATGGAGGGAGTGCTCCATATTTCCATTTACTATGATGACGGCACGCGGTCCGGGCATTTTGAGCTTCAGATAAACATAGTGCGGGACTGCATTAAAACGGGCGAAGGCCGTTCGTTCGAGCAGTGCATGATAACCACTTTGGAAAGGGACGATGTCGAAGATCAAATCTTCGCTTTGGAACTTATCCAGGGAGCCGAATACGACTTCCAGTGTTAAGGAGCCTGTACAGCGGGCCTCCACGCCGGGTATCACTCCTTTAAAGGTAGTGTTGCTAGGCTTGATTCTTGACGGGTCGATACCCATCTTGCGGACAATATCCTGGTAGATCAAGTTGAGTCTGCTGCCGCCGTCCATAAGGACTCTAGTAAGATGGTATACGTCAATGATAGGGTCGAGTACCAGGGCCGCCGAACCTCCGTGACGGATACTGGTTGGGTGGTCCCTGCGAGCAGAAGTGATCGGACAAGCCGACCATGGGTTGAATTTTGGGGTGACAGGCTCTACGGCGTAGATGTCCCTTAATGCGCATTTGCGCTCCCTCTTGGGGATGTGGGTGACATAGATCATATTCATAGTTTTCACCTCGGGGGTAAACTGTTTCTGTCCCCCAATGCGCGGTTGGCGAGGCTCATCATCGTCCTCGCTTGGAGGTCCTTTCCCCTTATGTTCGGTGCTTAACTTACCAGCATGCTTGAAAACCCAACAGTTTATGTTCGTGTGGTTCGCAGGCTTGTCAGGGGTGCCATGAATCTGGCAGGCTCAATCCTGTATCTTGTCCAAGTTGGATGGACCGTCCGTAGTACGTTTGAATGGCTTCTTCCGCTGGGCGGGTTTAGAGCCATTGAATTCGGCGTTTACTGCAGTATCCTCTGTTCCTTTGTTGTTGCTCCACCGCTTGTTTTTATCATGTCATGGCCTTCCTTTGCCATCCCGGGCCTCGCTGGTACTGTTGCTTCTATGAGCCAACCAGCTATCTTCGCCCGCAGAGAAGCGGGTCATGAGTGTAGTGAGAGCTGCCTTGGTCTTTGATTTTTCTTGACTGAGGTGTCAGGCGAGCCATTCATCACACGCGATGTGCTTAAATGCCGCTAAGGCCTTGGCATCCGGGCAGTCCACGATTTGGTTCTTTTTAATTAAGAACTGATTCCATAGTTTGCGAGCTGACTCTCCGGGTTGCTGAATTATGTGAGTCTGGTCGTCGGCATCCGGTGGCTGGACATAAGTGCCCTAGAAGTTATCCCGAAAAGCATCCTCTAAGTCTTCCCAGTAGCCGATCGAGTTCTCTAGGAGGCTATTCAAACAGTGTCGTGTTGGTCCTTTTAGCTTTGGAGGGAGTTATTTAATGGCATGGAGATTGTCTCCACGAGCCATGTGAATGTGGAGAAAAAAATCTTCAATCCATACAGCGGGATCTGTCATTCCATCGTATGGCTCGATGTTTATTTGTTTAAACCCTTCCGGAAACTGGTGTTGCATTACCTTATCGGTAAAGCACATAGGGTGTGTGGCGCCTCTGTATCGGGCAACATCGCGACGGAGTTCGGATGACATCCGTGTTCGAGGCTGACCCTGGATTTGGTTATGTCTGTCATGCCAGGCCTGATGGGCGTCATCCTGTGTTGGAAGACGTCCTCTTGATCCGTAGATTTATCTAGTCGGGTCTGCTCTACTGTTCAGGTCCTGACGTAGGTCTTATGTGTAGCACAGAGCTGCTATCTCCCTGCCTCTACAGCAAGGGGCGCGGGCTGGTATTCGGCATAATTGGCCGTTTTGTCCCGTCCACATGGTGGTCGGTGAGGGAGTCCTGGACTAAGGGGTTCTCGGGCGTCCGGCCTGTTGGACATGGGACGGACTGATGGGCTATGAAGATACAAGACCGAAGACTCTACCGGTGTCCGGATGGGACTCTCCTTGGCATGGATGGCAAGTTTGGTGTTTGGATATGAAGATTCCTTTCTGTGTAACTGACTTTATGTAACCCTAGTCCCCTCTGGTGTCTATATAAACCAGAGGGGTTAGTCCGTAGAGACAATGATAATCATGTAGGCTAGACTTCTAGGGTTTTAGCCATTATGATCTCGAGGTAGATCAACTTTTGTAATACTCATATTCGTCAAGATCAATCAAGTAGGAAGTAGGGTATTACCTCCATAGAGAGGGCCCGCACATGGGTAAACATTGTGTCCCCTGTCAACTGTTACCATCAACCTCAGACGCACAGTTCGGGACCCCCTACCGGAGATCCGCCGGTTTTGACACCGACATTGGTGCTTTCATTGAGAGTTCCGCTGTACCATCATCAAAAGGTTCGATGGCTCCATCCATCATCTACAACAACGCTGCCCGGGGGGATGTCTTTCTTCCTGTCCAGATCTTCGTACTCGGCGGCTTCGCACTGCGGGCCAACTCGCTTGGCCATCTAGAGCAGATCGACAGCTACACCCTTGGCCATCAGGTCAGGTTTGGAAGCTTGAACTATGCCGCTGATATCCGCGGAGACTTGATCTTCGACAGATTCGAACCCATGGCACTCACTCCCTGCAACCGCGATGAACTTGACCTAAATCTGTCATCAGATCATATCTAGGAGATCGCGCCTGCAAGTGCTCTGGCCCTATATCCAGAGCAGCTTGCGCCATCCAAAGACGACAAGCTTAACCCCGCCATGGAAGCCATAGACTCAGCGGTGTTGGAGCCGCACAAAGACCCAACCTCGAGCGGCGTCTACGTCACCGGATCCCTGGATCCATCTCCGGCCACTGGTTCTGAACTACGTGCATCCGCGTCCGTTGAGCCTTACCCGGCGCCAATCGTCGAATACAGTTCCGCGGACATCTTCTGGCACTCACCTTTAGGCGATGCGTTAAACTCATTAAAAACCCTCTCTTTAGCGGGGGACTCACAGCCGAACTATATTTGGTTTAAACTGGAGGCTGGTGAAGGGGAATTTCGCTTCCCACCCACCCCCCACTTAATAGCCACTGTCAAAGATCTAACCAACATGCTCGACTACAACTCCGAAGACATCGACGGTATGGACGACGATGCCGAAGAGGACATGGCCCAAAGCCCTCCATTTACCGGGCGCTGGACGGCCACGTCCTCTTACAACATATACATGGTGGACACACCCAAAGAAGTTAACAGCGATGACAAAGAAGACCTAGTGGAAGAGAAACCCCCTGAGATACAGCCAAAGCGCCGATGACAGTGACACCGCTCTAGGTCACGCCGTGAAAAAGACAACAATACCAGCACAGGAGAAAACAATACTCTAGACAATGACGGAGACAATGAAGACCTCGTTGAGCCAACTTCCGAACAGGATGAATGGGAAGATGGGCGGGTCAGCCCTGATGAAGAGGCCGTGCACGAAGACTCAGAGGACAGTAATTATCTCCCACTCTTCGAGGATGAGGTGAGCCTCGGTGACGAGGATTTTATCGTGCCAGAGGAACCTCTCGAGCAGGAGCGCTTTATGCGCTGGCTAATAGCCACTGCAAGGAGCCTGAAAAAGAAGCAGCAATAGCTTCAAGCTGATCAAGATCTGCTTAATAATAGATGGACTAACGTCTTGGAAGCCGAGGAATACGGCCTCAAGTTACCCAAAGCGCAAAGTACTACCTCAATTTGATGATGAGGCGTTGGAGCCCATACCATCAGCGCACAATGCGGCTGACCGACCACCACGTGGTCGGGACAAAGCGGCAACCTAAGCCGAACACCAGCCCGCACTACCTCGCCTCAAAGGCAGGGATAAAACAGCTTGGGCATATACATATGACCTTCGACAGGACCTGGACAGCAGAGCAGGACACACCAGATCGATCTACGGATCGCGGGGGCGTGCCCCGAAACGCGACGACAACTATCTATTCGGACGTGACAAACCTAATCACACCCGGGCCGAATGCCGCAGACGGACTCCATCCGAGCTACGTCGCGATATGACCTGATATAGAGGCGCCGCACACCCTCTTTGCTTCACTGATGAAGTAATGGGGCACGAATTCCCAGCAGGGTTTAAACCCATGAATATTGAATCACACGATGGAACAATAGATCTCGCGGTATGGATTGAAGATTTTCTCCTTCATATCCACATGGCCCATGGTGACGATCTCCACGCCATCAAATACCTCCCATTAAAACTAAAGGGACCAGCGTGACATTGGCTCAACAGCCTTCCAGAGAACTCCGTTGGCAGTTGGGAAGACCTGGAAGACGCCTTTCGCGATAACTTCCAAGGTACATATGTTCGGCCACCAGATGTCGATGACTTAAGTCACATCATCCAGCAGCCCGGAGAGTCAGCCAGGAAGCTCTGGACTAGATTCCTAATTAAAAGAACCAAATTGTCGATTGTCCAGACGCCGAATCCCTCACGGCCTTCAAGCACAGCGTCCGGGATGAGTGGCTCGTCCGCCACCTCGATCAAGAAAAACCAAAGTCCATGGCAGCCCTTACCACTCCAATGATCCGCTTTTATGTGGGAGAAGACAGCTGGCTCGCTCATAGAAGCAACATCACCAGCAATCCAGACACTTCCGAAGTCCGAGACTGCAACAGCAAGCCATGATGGAATAAACACAAACATCGCAATCATAACGAAAGAACACAAGAAACGGCGGTCAACGCCGGATTCAGCGGCTCCAAACCCGGTCAATGGAAAAAGCCATTCAAGGCACATAGAGATGGATCATCCAATTTAGACAAAATACTGGATCGGCCCTGCCAGATTCATGGCACCCCTGATAAACCAGCTGCTCACACCAACAGAAGCTGTTGGGTCTTCAAAAAAGCCGATAAGCTTAATGCCAAACACAAGGGGAAGGGGCCGCCCAGTGACAGCGATGACGAAGAGACTCGCCAGCCAAATACCGGGGGTCAGAAACAATTTCCCTCGAAGTAAAAACCGTAAACATGGACACTACAAAAAAAGACACATCCATGACATTTTGGGTCGAACAAAAAAAATTATGTCATACTATGACACTTCTATGACGATAATTGTGACAAACACGGTATCATCATAGATGTGGTGGGGTCCTACTTCTATGATAAAAAATCATGACAGAAAATGGGCTTTTTGTCCTGGGCGGGCCGGAGACGCAGCTGCATGACATTCTTTTGGCCGTCCATAACGGAAAAAACCACGGTAGAAGCGAGGGCGAGGAAAATATCGGGGAGTCCCTGGTTACGGTGGGTGGTCGAGGGTCGAGCGATGCACGTTTCTCTCGTACGTACGCGCGTGTGTGCGAGGAGTTGGGTTCTATCTGAACCCGACCGAGGCGTTGGGCTCTAACTGAACCCGAGCGATTGCACTGCAGGCTACTCGATAATGAACCCGAGTGATCGATCGATGGCTGTTAATTGAAGTTGATTGAGCGATTCCTTCACTACTGCTGCTAACTAAAGCCAATCGATGCTTCCTCTAGATGAACAGTGAGCGTTGCGGGGGGGGGGGGGGGGTGGATGAACAGTTCTCGGTGGGAGTGGATGAACATGACCCCATGGTGTTGCCTCTAGATGAATAGTACCCCGATCGATCGAGACGTTTGGGGCTGGATGAACAGGACCCCGTGGAGGGCAGGATGAACAGGACCACCCCGTGGAGGGAAGGATGAATAGTAGACGGTGGAGGGCAGGATGAATAGTAGCCCGTGGAGGGGTGGTTGAATAGGAGCCTGTGGAGAGGGCTGGTTGAACAGTAGCCGGTGGAGTAGCACGCGGTGGAGGCTGGATGAACAGGAGCCCATGGATGAACAGTCGCAGGTGGAGGCTTGAGGAGGTCGACGGTGGATGAACAGTAGCCCGTGGAGGCTAGAGGGGGTCGGCGGTGGAGATGAACAGTATCCCGTGGAGTCCCTTTTTGCGGTACACCACACCCCTCACGATGAACAGGACCCCCGTTTCGACCATAGCGCTCCAACACAAGTCCGTTTCCTCCGATTTGCGGTACACCACACCCCTCCTGATCAACAGGACCCCCGTTTTGATCGTAGGAGGTCCGTTTCCTCCGTTTTGCGGTATGCCAGACCCCTCCCGATGAACAGGATCCCGTTTCGAACGTGGCCGGTTGAACACAAGGCTGTTTCCTCCGTTCTGCGGTACGCCAGGCCTCGGTTTCAGTCGGCTGTTCCGTCCAAGCCGTCCCGATGAACACGACGATGCATTCCGTTCCGACCCAGCCGGTTGGCTCCCCATGAACACGACGACGACGCTGTTTCTCTGTTCCGACCTAGCCATGTACACGAGCCCTCGCCGTACATACGCACGAGTAGGCGTTCGAGACCCCGCCCGTATGTACATACGTGGCCGTATTTTCTTCCTTGCACACTGGCCGTTGTACGTCATGTACATGCTACGTGCGCGCCTCTACTACGACACGTGCACGCCTCTACATCGACCAGTACGTATGTACATGTTCGCGACTAGAATTACAACATTACGTACGCTTCGACCAGGTGGGTCCCAACTGTCAGGCACTTCCTTGCGTGCGAAGATGTAGCTGGTGGGTCCCAGCAGTCAGGGGGGCGAATCGTTTTTTTGTCCGGACACACTTCCTTGTGTGCGAAGATGTAACTGGTGGGTCCCAACAGTCAGGGGGAAACATTTTTTTTGCGAAATATGGTGGCCCGTCTGGTGGGTCCCTGCTGTGAGGTGGAGGAATAATTATTTTGTGCGTAATAAGGAGGCACTTCCTTGCTGCGGCCGTGAACCCAGCTGTCAGCCTCTCCATGTATAGTACATGTCCGATGGAAGCCGTTCCTTGACCACGTTGACCACGCCGCGCCAAGACCACCAGGGCGGTGGACGACGGTGAGGCCTAGGAAGGAGACGATGCAGAGCCGGGGAAGACGCGGCAGTGGATGCCCACGCGTAGAGCAGTACGAGGCTTCACTGGTTCACTGCGGTGTGAGGCTGCCGTCGCCGTAGAATAACAGGGGGTGTAGGTGAGTAGAGGGATGGTATGGCAGCGGTGGGAATAGTAGGGGGTGGTGAGGCCTCCGCCGCAGCACAGCCGGCTACGGGAGGCAGGAGCATGCGGCATGATCGGCGCTGTTTCAGCGGCTGGAGCAACAAGACCAGAGGTTGAAGAAGCACTACGGCCGTTGGATAGACATCATATGGTCACTGGAGCTAGAATCGTTCATATTTACTAAGTTGACAAAGCACCCCGTCCCCGTCAACTTAGTAGGCCCACAAGTCAGCCTCCCACCAAGGTGGGTCCCAACTAGCAGGGGGAGTATTCATTTTTTGTGCGTAATAAAGAGGCACTTCCAATGGGTTCGAGCTGACAGCGGGGGAATGTTTTTTCGCGCAATACGGTGGCCCATCCAATGGGTCCCAGCAGTCAGGGGGCAAACGTTTTTTTGCGAAATACGGTGGCCCGTCTGATGGGTCCCTGCTGTCAGGTGGAGGTATCATTATTTTCCGCGTAATAAGGAGGCACTTCCTTGCTGCCGTCGTGGACCCAGCTGTTAGCCTATCCACGTATAGTCCACGTCCAATGGAAGTCGTTCCTTGACCACATTGACCACGCCGCGCCGAGAACACCAGGGCGGTGGACGACGGCGAGGCCTAGGAAGGGGACGATGCGGAGCCGGGGAAGACGCGGCAGTGGAAGCCCGCGCGGAGAGGAGTACGAGGGTGCACTGGTTCGGCTACGATGTGAGGCCGCCGTCGCCGCGGAATAACAGGGAGTGTGGGTGAGTAGAGGAATGGCCTGGCCAGTGGTGGGAGTAGTAGGGGGCGGTGAGGCCTCCGCGGCATCACAGCCGACCACGGGAGGCAGGAGGACGCGGCACGACTGGCGCTGCTTTGGGTGGCTGGAGCAAGAAGACCAGAGGTTGAAGAAGCACTACGGCCGTTGGATGGACATCGTAAGGTCACTGCAGCTAGAATCATTCATATTGACTAAGTTGACAAAGCCCTTGGTACGCGTCAACTTAGTAGGCCCACATGTCAGCTTCCGGAATGGTGCGCCCCAAATGTTAGGGGGAGGAATCATTTTTTGGGCAGGTGAAGCTAGAATATCCGAGATTGAAGAAGATGCACGTCATTTGTTGGATGGGTGAAGCTAGAACCGTGTATTGACAATAATAGGTTCACAAAGCCTTGCATACGCGTCAACTTCTTTTTTTAGGGGACACGTCAACTTAGTAGGCCCACAAGTCTGTGGGAGAGAACTTATAGCCCATTTGCGATTTGTAAGAATGTACAACCCATTTTTGAATTCTAAAGGAATTCACTACAGCCCTTTTATAGTTTGTTAAAAGTACAGCCCATTTTCTAGCTAGGACAACGATTAATAATTTGAACCAACCGTTCAAGATAGAACTCAATAAAATTTCTCACATTTTGATGGGATCCGAAATATTTTTATCCCAAAATTTCTAGTCAGATTAAATATAAATTTGTATTACGTAGAAATCTAACGAAACATTACGCGTGCAACAATTAAAAATTAAGATTTTCAAAATCCATAAATAATATTTTATAAACTGATTCTGTGCTTGGTGTATTTTTTTATAGCTACTGCCTAGTTTTTATAATTACATCCCATTTATTATTTTCTAAAGCCCATTTTCCTGTTAAGCCTAATGCATCCCTCCTAGGAAAGATTTGCAGCCCAGTGGGGCAGAGAATAATAAGTTGACCTTGCCTGGGTATTACTCAAAAAAACGTATAGCTGGGCTAGCCATTTTTATCTTAAAAAAATAAATATATTTTTTAGGGCTTAAAAAATTAATATATTGAAACAAAATTAATATCTGGGTTGGATATCTGTCCTGGGCTAGACGGGCCACAACCCGCCCAGTTAATACACTGCTCTCCTCTGAACAACAACAAAACATCGCCAGAAAAACTTTGTAGTGCTCACGCCTCAAAAAGACAAATACTGCTCGAGCTGCTTGGTCCCAGCTGTCAGCCACACCTTGTGCAATTCTCTCGTTTATTGACTACACAGGTTCACAATGGTGTGGGACCTTGATGTCAGGAAACCAGGAGGAAGAAAAAAAATATAGTTGTACATAATAAGGAGGAACTTGCGTACGTACGGCTATGGCCCTAGTGGGTCCGTACTGTCAACCAGTCAAAATAAAGTCATCTCCTGAATCCTCATGTTCATTGACCATGTTAACAATGCTCGGCGCCACGGCGAGCGCAACAACTCGAAGGATGATAGAGAGGGCCTCGCGGGCCCTATGGATGGTCTGATACAGCATCCGCTCCTCATTCAGGAAGCCAGGATCATCAGACACCTATGAGCACCTTCGAGAGACTAAAACGGCATGAAACGGTAAGGCCGTGCTTGGGAGCTCTGGTTTATTTCACAACTGTATTAAGATACAAGTGTAATTTACTCGTCATCGGAAACAACGCATAAAATACAGGCGTAATGAAATCGAAGGCCCGAGATGTGTAAGTAAAACCGGCGGGTTACGCGTGTAATTTGAGAGACCGGTGTATATTTTACTAGTCGAAATCGACCAACCAAGCGCTTCACCCGATACCATCTACTTTTATTTACAAGCGTCAGTTTTACAAGCGATTTTGGTTGGAAAACGACGATCCAATCACGGCCTAAGATGCTGAGTTGGTCGGAAGATCATATGGTTTCACGTCTAACCTACCTGACTTGTCGTATTGGCTATGAATGAAACATAAGACGATGAACTTCTTAAGCACGGAAACAACATAAGAGGATGATCTTCCTAACAAGCAAATCACTGGCATTAGATCAACATGCAAAACAATACGAAGCATTATTCTCAGGAGGCACGGTGAACAGCTCGTGATGCCGCATGCCACAACATTCCAAGCTCAACTTTGCAATCAAACACAAGGCCTGGCATTACATACACAATATTCAGAACAAACTCTTAAAATATCTTACATAAGTCAACATTCATGTGACTATGCATCTCAGCAGAGTAAATATTTACTTCTGAACAGAAGACAGGAATAGAAAAAACGATCGACTTTGCCCACAACAAAGGGCGTGCTACTCAAAAATATCAAATGCATGTCTTCTAGCTAACATCAATCAGGAAAAATTGACAAGGTTTTCCAATTCCAATATATTAAACTAATGTTACCTTTGACAACCTTTTCCCATTCAAAATATGTAATGCTTATGATTGTGGAACGGGCAGGGTTTGTCATCAGTTTGTCATCTGATAGTCCGGTGGCTCAAGGTGATGACGAATGATTAGAGAACCATTCGATTTATTGTGCATGATGAAGTATTATTGCGGAGGACATGAACCATCTGAACATTTTGTGAAGTTCCACTAAAATCAAGCTGAGCATCCCTGTGGATTTCGTATATATATGCTGCCAGGAAACAAAGACACATCAGCACACACATGAACATTGGCCCCAGTGTCAACCCACCAATCAGTGGACTAACAAACTGAAAGTACAGAAATAGATTATCATACCCAGATGCCCCATCATTGTTGCTTAGAGTGACATTGAAAGACTTGGAGTCCTGTCCTGGCTTCTTGGTACTTGTTTGGGCACTTGTTTGCCCAGTGTTCCACCGAACCACAAGTAAAGCAGCCATCTCTGCAGACTAGTCGTGTCACCATCGTCTACTAATACTCTGTAAAGCTTATCAATCATTCCTTGTGTAATGTAGCACAAACAGTGACTGCTTCTTTCTGCAAAGTGGTAAGACCAACTGGACCCACTAATGCAGCAGTTTGCCTTAGACACATTGGCTCATTTTGTGCAGTTCAACTAAAATCATATTCGGAATAAAACCGAGCTTTAATTTTGATATCCTTGTAAGCAACAAAAGGTATAAGGGAAACAATTACTGAGAAATAACGGTTGATGACTTGTACTCCTAGAAGAAAAACATCTAATGATCTACCTTATCTTAATGGGAAACAAAGCAGGAGAGTAGAAATTCTCAATCACTGTGATTCATTCATATTAACTGAGACATTATCTTAACAATGCCTTGTTTCAACATGTATAAAGAACGACAAAGCAGGAAAGTATCATTCCTAAAACAATGCGACTGATTCATTTTAACAGAGACATTATCTTAACAATACCTTGGTTAAACATGTAGAAAGAACTACAAAGCAGGATAGTACCATTTGTAAAACACTGTAACTGATATGTAATAACAGAGATATTATCTGAACAATACATTTCTTAAACATGTACTCCGGCCGATCCCTAACAGAAATGGAACTCCTGCCGATCCCTAACAAGTGTTGCAGTTTTTAGGAAAGTAGGTACTGACCTTTCAAGACCAAGATTTGAAACAACGCCTGAGGTGGATCCAAAAGAGATCTCAACACATATATGGAAATCCGGTCTTATTTTGTGCAGTTCCACCAAAATTAAACGAAGAAAAATTTCGCAATAGCAACAAGTTGAATAGATATCCCTGTTTTAACAGAGGCAAAAAAGGAATCAATTACTGGCCAATAAAGGAGGATGAAACTTGTGGCCACAAAAATGGTAATCCCGCCAATACCTAACAAGTGTTGCAGTTTTGATATAAGATTCAGTAGTTAATTCTGAGAGTGGCATTGCTTAATTTTACCAGCGGCATTAGATTAACAAAAAGCATAAACAGTTCCAGGGGAGAGTGGGCGCAACAACATGTGATTCCATCTACTTATAAAGGGGGTGATGCAGAGTTTGTTGTAACAAAGCAACAAGCATAATGTCTGGGTTGGTCCCATTTTTGTTCACTACTTAATGGGAAAATACAGCAATACAATAGCTATAGTTCAACATTTATTTAAAATGGTACCAATACAAGTAGCATAGCATCTCAAAACACACTGCATGATCATGTGGATGAAGGCAAGTACCAACCTGTCATGACGCACACAAGATCACGTACGAATCTGCCAACACAAATAGGAAATCCAATCTCGTTTTGTGCAGTTACTCTGAAATCAAGTAAAGTCGCTGGTGAGACATTTAAGTTTTCTATAGCAACAAGTTGAATAGATATCCCTGATTTAACAGAGGCAAAAAAGGAAACAATTACTGCCAATAAAGGAGGATGAAACATGCGGCCACAAAAAGAAGCATCTACCTTATCTTGATGGAAAACAAAGTATAGGACAGTAGCATTTCTAAAACGGTTGCATTGATTCATATTAATAGAGAAATTCACTTAAAATAGTTTAGTAGTTAATTCTGAGAGTGGCATTGCTTAAAATACAATATCTTCAATTCAACATTTATTTAAAACAGTACCAATACAAGTTGCACAACATCTCAAAACACACTGCACGATCATGTGGATGGGACATGGGACATGCCATCACCATGTGTATCCACACATATAAATGGGTGATGCAGAGTATGTAGCCAATCAGCATATCTGCGTTGGTCCCATATTTGTTCTCTTTGAAACTTTTTCCGATGTGAGGGCAGCAAATCTAGTCCTACACAAACTACCAGACACACCAGTTTGTTTCCCTTTTCAACAAAGAGTTGGGTTCCTTACAGATGTGTGTACTGGGTTACCCCCTTTTCCCCTTTTCGACTAACAAAGTGGCTGGATAGCTAGTCTATACTACTTTCCCTCCCTCCTTTCCTCATTGAACCACGTCCTAGATTCATGCTCCACCCCACCGCACCCTTCTTTCCTCTTTGAACAAAGACCTAGATTCGACTACAAAATCGAAAAAGATCAGCATGAAGCTCTACCAATGATGGTTTCAAAGAAACTTATACCTTAGGGTTGTCAGAATGTGGCAAGGCGTGCGGCGGGAGGTTGGATCTGCCTACACTACGTACGATAGCGGGGAAGAAGGGGTTGGTGGCCCTCCCGCACAGGCGCTGGGTGAAAGAGAAAAGCGCAGCCGGTAGTGGATTGCAACCAAGGTGAACTGATGAAGGATATCATCTTTGTGGGTTACAAGCAAAGAGCACTGATGGAAGACAACTTGTTTTTCATTGAAAATCAATCAGCTTCACCAGCCGACGCAACCATGAGGCGCAACCATGAGCATCGATAGATCATCGTGGTGATGCATCATCCATTTGGCATCAAGTTTGGTGAGGCACCTATGAAGTTTGACAAATCCTCACTGTGGTCTGTTTCTTCTCAGTAGTCAAGCTCGAGGAAGGAAGAACCACGTGGCAGAGGACAGTGAGGTGGAACAACAATGGCCATCCAATTTTGTGCAGTTCCACTAAAATTGAGGAAGACATGCCCGGGTATGGAGATACGCATTGCTGTTTCCAAAAATATAAAAAAGGGATATAGTTTTGTTACTTTGTTTTACAAGATTAACAACGACATCTCAATTGTCAATAAGAATTGTAAAAAGTACACCAACAAACAGAAGCATCATGATTATCTTGATGGGAACTAAACCAATATACCTGAGAAAAAAAGCATTTCTTCATTTAACCAGTGATAGTATTAGATTAGCAGCAGCAATAGGAGCATATGGACAATGACCGCACAACCACCATGTACTTTTTTTCGAAACAAAATGTATACCTCCACCGAGGCATAAATCAGGACAACTTTTCGAGTGGCATTTCCTCTAAAATAGTAGGTGATGTTGGACCAGCCGACGAATCCTAGCTACTATACATGGGGAGCTGGGGAGTAGTCGCATAGAAGAAAACCCGCATGCTGCGACCTGGGGAGCTGGACCAGTATAAGAAGTTATACCTCAGGTGGGAGAGATGTCGCTTAGGAGGGCGGGCGGGATCTGCCCACACGACGACAGCGAACAAGGGCGCGGAGGACCTTCGTCCGCGCCAGCGCCGGCTCCGAGAGGACGGTGCACATCGGCTTCCTCCATCACCGATGGCGACAACGTCAACGCTACACCTCCTCACCTCCCGCAGCGGACGGGATTCGGCCGGATCTATGACCACCGGTGAGGAGAGAGATAGTGTGGACACTGTCATCTTGTTTTGATATGGAGAGGGTGAGAGAGCGAGACGCGAGAAATTCTATCAAACAAGAGGCTATAATGGAGTAAAAAAATCTCTTCATAGTAGTGGTTTTAAATAGAATACGCGCATTCCCAGAAAAAAGAAACAAAAACTGGAGGACAATTTTTTAACGTACCAAGAAAGAAAACTCGATCAAAAACACGCCCCCGCTTCTAGGTCGCAAGAGTCGTGCACACACACATAGACATAGACATGCATATCCGTGTTTACGTAAAATTCCATTTCCATCTCCATCTCCAATCATATTTGTCCAACTGGCACATTATTTACGTTGTTAATTACATACGCGGCAATATTAACGTACATCATCTCTTGTTTGCGGGCGTCCGGACCGCTGCCACGGCTGCTCCTGACCAACCTGAACCCTCTTCATCACCCGCGCGTGCTTCCCGCCCGAAACTGTCAGTTCTGCATTCATGCCCGGCCAGAGTGTACGGGACCTCTCACTGGCGCTGGCATTGAAGCGACGCGCTGGCAGAGACAGCGTCGCCCGCGCCGCTTCCTGGTGCACGTGACTGCTATGCGTTTAAAGGTCGCAATAGATGGCCACAACATGCATGTAAAAAGTTCTTGGGAGTCTGTGCTACAGCTAGCTATCCTCCCCAACTCGTCAATCTCTTCCAGTAGTACTAGTACTCCATGGCGCGATCCATCGACAAGCAGGCCGAAAAGTTATTGTATACTCGGTTTGCTGTGAGTGGCATGCCGAGCGACCATGTGGGGTCGAGCCCTGGAGCAGGGTGAGACACGAATGCGACAGAAGTGATTTAAACGTTGGTTTTGCTCGATGGCGCGATCCAACGAAACGAAACATTGGTTTCTCTCCGTTTGCATTTTTCTCTGGAAAAATGGAATCTCTCCACTCCATTTTCATTCCTTTTTGACCAACAAAGCGACATGGAGATGGGGCTACGTGTGGAGCTGCGGCAGTGGAGCAAGCCTGCTCCAAAAGGAAGATGGACTACCTAGGACGTCGGGTTGTAGCTAGAAGGGCGGTTAGGACGCGGCATCGGCCCATACCGCGGTGACCCCTGATTGGGACACACCGACTGTGGATTTTCTCCCTCGCCAATGTCGACCGCATCTACGCACAACATTGTTCGCTTCCCCTAGGTGCGGGATCAGGCTGTATATGTGACCAGCGGTGTGGCCACCGTCGTTCTATGCTTGTGAAGAGACCAACCCAAGCAAGCAGGCTTGTAGCTTAGGCTCCTGCTAGTGTATATATAGTGGTTTTTGTTTTTCTCTCCATATCAACCATTTTGTATTGCGTACGTGTCATTGAAGAGTGAAATGATGGTTGCTTCTTCCGACTAACTTACTGTGTGATTTTACTGCTCCTTTAGTGGCCCCTACACATACTCCCCCTACGTGTATGCAACAGTCACACGTACACATGGACGCAAAAATGCGCGCGAGGCCCTAATGCATGCATGTCCGAGCACACGAGGGAACACACATGGTCATGCTCAAGTGCTGAACCTACACGTGCATGCACACACATACTCAGCCAGGGTGAGCTAGTGACCGTATAAACACCGGAAAATGTATATATTGAGTGCAATGAGCGTATTATGAAGTCCACTGACCAAATTTTTACAAATATATAGTGACAGACAGTGTATTTATCTCGTTTGAAATTAAGCCATATTAACCGGAGAGGAGGTTGTATGGACTAGCATTACTTTGCTGTGTCCCGTCAACTTGTCGAACGAGGAGAAGCTTGCAGGACAGGAGAAACTTGCGCGCGGTGGCTCGCAGGACAAGGAGAAACTTTGGACTAATGCAAGCTGTCCTTCGCTCAGGCGGTGGACGTGCAACAGTTAATTCGGTGTCAAATTGCCAGAAACATACACTATACTAGTAGTACTATTATTGTTGCACTTCCCGAAGAGGCGAACAGCCAAGCGCAAAGTTTACTAGTACTAGTACTACTACTATAGTCTATAGAGGTAGTACTAGGAAACGGATGGAGGAGCGTCTGCACTCTTATTATATTTTTAAAATGTGATAAAGCAATCTTCAACACATTTGGTTCTCTTTGAGGGTTCTCGCATGTGATAATGGAAGTTGATTGCATGGAACACTCGCCACAATTCTCGCTTAATTCTGGCTCATATCCTGTTACAAATAGGAGCGCTTGGTAATATTTCCTCTTTTTTGTTATTCAGCATTTAAACAAGTCAGCAAACGTTGCGACGCATCTTTGTGCGAACCGTGCTTGCTGCACTTTGAATGTGGCCGAGAGCTGGCTTGATGAAACACCTCGCTTCCTACTTCTTTTTTTGCGGGGTACCTCGCTTACTAGTGACTAGTGTCTTGGCTGATTGTCCTAAGAATGCTTATATATAAGAATAAATCTCTCTCATTTACCCGCAAAAAAGATTAAGCCATATTAACCGGAAAGGAGGGAGTATGGACTAGCACTACTTGTTGGTGTGTCCCGTCAACTCACAAAACAAGGAGAAGCTTGCAGGAGAAGGTGAAGCTCGCTTACGCCTTTTGACTAATGCAACGTACCCTCGCCCAGGCGGTGGACATGCATCAGTTCATTCGGTGTCAGATTGCCAGAGGCATACACTATAGTACCGAACATGCGGAGTACCATCATTGTTCGACATCACAAAGAGGTGAAGAGCCAAGCGCAAGGTTTAGTAGTACGAGTAGTACTACTACTAGAACCGCATGGTGAAGTCTCTATACTCTTATTTTTTTAATCTCTGATAAAGTACACGTTTATTCCGAAGAAGGGTAGAAAACGGCAGCCCAACATGTAATGATGATATCAATCAACCATGCTCGAATATATCTTGGCCTCCGTGCGAGCCCGTATGTGTTCTCTCTCCTCGTCTCTCTTGAGGAACGGCGGGTTGGCCATTTTGCCGTCAATTGAGATAGGTTTGCTCACACTCTGGTCCCACATGTCAGTGATATGCCAAGAGGAGGTGCATTGACCGACTGGCCATACGCGTACTTGGTTTGGCACCTTCATACTACTCCTCCCTCCGTCACAGTTTACAGGGTACGCTTCATTATGATGCATTTCTCTCAATGCATTTCCACCACCAGAGAGACTTTAGACTCATTTGGTTTAATGCTCAATTAATTAGGGCGTGGTAACCGCAATATTCTCTCGATGTAGTACTACGGAGTGGAGTACGTGCATGCATGTGTGTACCCGAGGTGGAAGCACTGCATGCATGTGTGTACGCACTATTTCCTCTAGTAATAGACGCCGTGCTATAACTACCAATGCTATTTTTCAGGCCGATCGCTAGTCGCCTTGGTCCCAGAGATTTTCTCTTTTTCTGAAGCGCGCTCTATAAATACTGATGGATGGAGTAGTATGAGCGGAGTCAAAGAAGAGCGTATTGATGGTTGCTTCTTCCGAGCAACTTATAGTGGGAAAGGTGGGGCTTATGATTTGACTGCTCATTACTCACTATTAATGCGGCGCAACAACCGGTCTGAGTCTCCCATGCGGCTGTGCACTACCCCCTCGGTTCTTAAATATACTCTGGAGTATTTGTCTTTCTAGAGATTTCAACGAGTAACTATTCAAATATTTGTCTTTTTAGATATTCAAATAGAATACTACATACGGAAGTATATAGACATATTTTAGAGTGTAGATTCACACATTTTGCTCCGTATGTAGTCACTTGTTGAAATCTCTAGAAAGACAAATATTTAGGAACGGAGGGAGTACACATACAAAGCAAAATGAGTGAATCTACACTCTAAAATATGCCCATTTGAAATTTGGAAAAAGACAAATATTTAGGAACGAAGGAGTATAATTTTGTGCATGGCACATGGACCCGGATGCCGAAGAGGCTTCTAGCAATGTTATCAAGCTTCCAGCATTTGTTTACATAATTGACGTACTATACAAATAATTTTCCAGCGACATCAAATTGTAGAATGGTGTGAGCTTTCAGCTTTTGTTTCGTGTGTCTTGCCATCGATGCTCCTTCGGAAACAATAAAAAACTAACTTCCTTGCTAATCAGAGCTAATAATTACATCAAAACTGAATACAAAGTTGTGAGAAGGTGTTAAATTAAAATTGATCCATGCTTTCATTGGCAGCAATGTCCCCCCAGCTCTGTCTAAATCAACAAGGCATGTCGGGAAAAAAAGTAGCTGTCTGGATCATTTTGTGCAGTTCCACTAAAATAGAGCTGAGCGTCCCTGTTCCAAAGATATTAAGTGTGATTACGATAATACAGGACTGCTGATGAAACAATAAACACACAAGTAGAAGCCGGTCACCTTTGCAGTCTCTCTTAAGACTAACTAGTTGGAGAAGATTAGGCTTGAAGTTGGATGAGGAGGATAGAGAAAAACCAATCTCCCTTTGTGTAGTCGCAATGAAATGTAGAGACGTTGCCCTTGTGACATTTTGGCAGAACTGCACAAAACACTCTTAAGAAAAAAGTGATTTGTGCAGCTCACCAAACGGTCGCAATAGCAACAAGGTGAAATGGATGGCCCTGTTTGCAAAAAAGAGGTAGAAAGGAAACAATTACTGGCCAATAACAGTTGATGACACATGCGACGACCAAAAAGAAGCATATTCCTTGTCCTAAGGGAAGATAACAACACGGTTGTGTTTGTCTAAAACAGTGTGAGGATGAGATTGCAATATGGAAACTATGCTGGACGAGCTATGTTTTCGGCAAAGAACTATGGAAGATCCACATGCAGCGACGTGGGAAGATGGGCAGTGGAGCAAGGCTGGAGGGGATACCTGGAGGTCGTCGGGATGTAACTAGGTGAGCGGCGGCGGGCGGAATCTGCCCATACTACGGCAGCGAGCAGGTGGCGTAGGCCCTACCACGCCGGAGCTTGGTCAGAGAGAATGACGTGTACCGCAGATCGGGATGTGCTGCCTCGGCGCCGTCGAACGGAGAAACGATGCACGTCCTCCCTTTCCGTCGGGGGACGGGATGCGACCGGATCAGTGACCAACAGTGAGAGAGAGAGAGAGGCCACCGCAGCCTTGTGTGAGATTCTCTGAAGAGAGACAAACTAGGCAGGCAGGCTCCATTGTGAGATACTCTGAAGAGAGCCAAACCACGCATGGTACACGACCTCCGTAGGTAAACAACCGCTACACGCGTTCAAATTAGCACGTGGGCTGCCATTTCATACAGAAATGAGCTCCACCGTGTACCTGCGCGGGTGTGGCTGGGCACGAAGCGTGAGTACATGGACGGTGCACCTATTCTCTTCTTGTATATGTACACCAGCTACGTGGGGTTGTGTGAGAGAGATACAAACATAGAGAGATATAGTGTGTGGGTTCATGAGAGTTTTTTTTTGGGGGGGTGGGGTCAATCAAAAAATGAACATATGTAATGTGTGTGAAATAGAGTCCTGGATATATCATATATACATATAGGGGGAGATCCACGAGAAGAGAGTGGAGGGTATCATCGGCTTGAGGTGTCCATAGAATCGAAGAGAGGGATGATGTGTGTGTGTGTGCGCGCGCGGTCGATAAAGAGTGCCATCGAATTTGTGTGTGCCCATGTCAAAGATATAGAGTGGCTGGCCTACTGGAACGTGAGAGGGGACAGATGCAGTTTGTCTCTGTGGCATGGATACCTACCTA